>NW_010160284.1:3588-15324 GCF_000695765.1 Mesitornis unicolor | reverse complement strand
CTTTTGAATATTTTGAGTTCTGTTTAGAAATTAACCCAATTTACTGATTATATTTATCTCTGACCAGAACCTTCTTAGCATCTCCTTCAGAGCCATCGAGTGCTTCTAAGACATCTGTGCCACTTAGCTTTAGAGTTGCAAATTTTAAGGCCATCAGTATGTGCCGTGAGTCTCTTACTTTGGTCCTTTCGATCCTATCTTACTGAGTAATAAGAATGAAGATTGCTGATGCTTCCATGATTGAAGGATTACTGAAAATAGGAGAACACACCATAACATTTTAAGCTCTTGTTAATAACTCTCTATTTGTTACTAAGAAACTTCTCTCAACACAGATTACGTTCTTATTTTTCATTGGTTTCTGATTTATGCTTCTTTCAAAGATATAAGTAAAGATTATTTGAATTCATTGGTAAAATAATCTTTCTCAACCTGATTTATCTGGGAAAAAAGCCAGTCACATTGCGATATACACCATAACATGTATTATTAATAGTTATCTAAAGAATGCTATAGATTTTAAATCTCTACCTCTCTTACTGTTGTTGGAGTTAAAGAATTTGGTATAATTATAGTCTAAAAGAACTTGATGTGATTATAGTTTGTAAGTTGGTTGCGTAATACTTCAATTCTTTAGTTTAGAAATCATCTAACACTTTGAAGTTTGTCTCCAGATGAAGTTTAGGAAAAATCCAGGGTTGTCAGAGCTTTGATGCACAAAATCTTCATTTTCTATCTGTTGTAAATTGTGATTATTTTGACAAAATAATTTGTCAATTTTGACAGATGTCGCAACAGATATTAAAATCACCGAAATCAAAAAGTTTTTTTAGTGTTTGTGAATAAGCATGAATAAGTGAACCTTTCACCCTTATAATCCTAGTCTGAGCATTAAAATTTGCAGTGCTAGACTGCTGTTCAAGGGTTCTTATCTCTCTGAGGATTGTCCACAGGACACTTTAGTATTCATGGAACATTATTACACTATTGACAGATATCAGAACTGTTAGTGAACACAGTTGTTCTGTCAAGACAACAGCACTAACACGTTATGCACTAAGTTTTTTGCTGACATCTGAAGAGAGAACTTCACTGAATTTGACTCAGGTGTAATGCATTATCACAATCACAGAAATATACATCTTTACTGAAGTTTCCGAATTGTGATATTCTCAAATGAAAGACCAAAAGGAATAGGATAGCTCTCATTCTTTCAAACATTTAGAAATTTCAGAATGTTAGTCTGCTTTTACAGCAGTTACTCTGATATATTAAACTTATGTACCATTTGTAACATGACTGGATCATAATGGATTACAGCTGTATTGTAATATACCCATCAGTTCTGAAACCCTCCCCATTACAATATCAGTTGCTTCTAAAACCATTATAATTTCTATCAACTTAGGAACATAGCTGACACTGAACCTGACAGAGCAAATATCTTTGTGGTTTGATTTCTAGAATTAAAAGGAAGTAACAGTAATTTCATTAAACCTGAATTTCATTCAAGGAACTAGTATCCTTTCTTGGAGAATCTACTTCATCTATCACAATTCTAAAATTATTTAAAAAAGTTTTCTCAGAAATATTCCTGTGATTAATAATTCTTACCTTCCATTACCTAATTATGAATAATTGAACTTGTGAATTTACTTTATCTCAGAAAGGCTGAAAAAGTGTCCATAGATCATGTTCTGTTCTCAAAGGGAATAAGTTTGAAAAAAATAAATTAATTTAGGTATTTTTTTTCTTGTTTTTACGTATAGCAAATTAGTAGTCAAAATTCTCATCTGCTGTTGTAATACAGACATATAATTCTAAGTTAACTGTGAAAGATTGACTTGGTGGTTAACCTCTGCAGAGATAAGGCAGAAGTACTTAAGAACCTGAAAACATGACTATACTGTTTCAAGAACAAGTATTAGCACAAAAGCATCTGACATTTCAGTTAGTCAGACAAAATGTCTCAGCATCATGTTTGTGGGACAGAGGTGTGCGGTGTATAGACATTCTTGGGGTATTAAGGCAGCTCGGTAACTCAGTCCATTTAGGTATATTCCCGGTGACCTACTAGAACTCTGGTATTTAGGAGGAGTTATTATTTTCCAATAATTCATGAGGTAAGTAAATATTTCAGTGGCATCGGTTTTTATCTTCCATTCAAATCTAACTGGTTTGTAATTGAACAGATGTTGCTGAAGCTGAAAAATTCTTTACAGAGACTCTAGAAATCTGACTTTTTAAATCTTTCAGTGTTACTCCATATTCCCATTGTCCTGGCAAGTGGTTTTACTACTATGAAGAATTTCCTGCTTTTCCATTTCTTTGATAAGTATTGAATATATTACATATTACAAGAAAATTCAGTAGTTCCTCAAAAAGTGTCAGCTTCTCACAGTGGAAAAAGAAGCTTAATGATTTCCAAGTTTAATTTAGTTTACTTTACTTGACATCGTTGGAAGCTAGAGAATCCAGATCACAACCTTAGTCAAAGGTAAACTGCAACTAAATATTTGTAAATGAAGAAACAAAGTATGGCAACAGTAATGTATCATACACTTAAAACACAGCTACTGAAAAATAAACTAAGATATGTAAAATAATGCCTTTGAGTTCTAAGTACAAAAAGGAGACTAACTTGAATTATTCAGTTATTTCAGAAAGGTTTAAAATTTTAAATGGCTGTTGTTGCATTTCAGTTGAATATGACAGCAAAATCAGTTTGGTTATCAAAATGAAATTAATTTATTCAGTTGTTGAATCTAGTTTTCCTCTTCCTAATCAGTCTTATTTTAAGTGATTTCATTTTTAGAAAGTTTAAAATACCAGCTTTGTACCTACAACTCATTATTCAGTACTTTCTTGATAACACTGATAATTATTATCACATATCACAATTATTAGCCTATTATTAAATGTAGATATCATACTCTCTGAGTTACCTGCTATGCTGTGGTCTGAGATTTCTCATAGATTACAGTGTGGGATAAATGAATACAGTGGCCTATAGTTTATCTACTGAAAAGAATGGAAAACTTGTTTTCAGCTTCATGACTTTCATTTTCTTTCTTGCACAGATAATCAGTAAGTTGAACAAAACTGGTGGTCTTATGACCATCAACCTAGTTTTGGATTCTCAGGAGTCACCTGAATATGTATTCTTCAGAAATCAGTGAGGAATCAGGGGTAATTCCACCCCATTTTATCAGAAGACTTAAATGATGGTGATTGTCTCTTTTAGATAAATGCCACAATAGTGATATTGAGGTTTTAATTATTATTTCACTTTAACTTCCATACCATGCCCCCAAATAATAATACATGATTTTTTTAAAATATATAATAAAGTATTACTATCTTCAGTATCTAAAGTTATATCTCTCATGTCAGAAATGTAATGGCTTGAAAAAATCTGTTCATTCAAACACACAATCCCAAAATCCAACTTACTTCAGTAAGTTACAATACATTTGTTTTTTATAGTTCAAATGATATATTTACAAACTGGCTTACTCTTTGTTCAATAAACTGCATCATAAATAAAAATTCATTTAAGAATCTAGACAAAAATATGGCATACTCTACATACAAATTTTATGAAAATTAAGATACTATAATCCATGTTAGTTTGATAGACAAAAATATGTGACATCACAAAATGTAACAATACTAGATCCTATATGTGAAGCTACTTAAAATTCAGATAAGTTTGGGTTTGCTTTTTAAGATTTCAAGGTTTTTTGTTAGCAGTGCAGAGGTCACTGTTTGAAATACCAGTCTAACAGAAACAATGGTAACTGAAATCTATACTTTCTTCTCCCTTCAATCATACCCTGTGCACTAAATGATTTAGTCATAAAATCAGGGTACAATGCTCTTCACGTGTTAAAACTACATTTTATGTGGGTATTACAACTTTCTAAGAATAAAGAAATGCAGGATCACAGAATGGTAGGGTTTGGAAGGGACCTCTGAAGATCATCTAGTCCAACCCCCTTGCTAGAATAGGATCGCCTAGAGAAGATTACACAGGAACACACCCAGGAGGGTTTGAATGTCTCCATACAAGGAGACTCCACAAGCTCTCTGGGCAGCCTGTTCCAGTGCTCTGTTACCATTGCAGTAAAGTTTTTCCTTATGTTTATGTGGAACCTCCTATGTACTAGTTTGTGACCATTGCCCCGTGTCCTGTCAGTGGTGTTGTGTTAAGAGGTGGAGTAATTTGGCAGAACATAAACCCCCTTGGGTTACAGCTTGTCCTCAGATATTAGAGAGGCTAGGGGCAGCTAGGCTTAGACTCTGAGTGATAGCCAATTCAGCGCTATTAGTCTGGTACAATCGCAGATTCATCAATAGCTCACTGCACCTTCAGCATAATTGTGATGCACAGACTCTCACTACCACACTTAGAAAGTTAGACAGCGTCTGATGAAGATTCTATGACTAGCTTAATGAAAATGTTGTTTATTGAAGCAACAGAATACAGGTTCTTACAGTTTGCTGGTGGTACACTGCAAAGTATATGCAAGTGTTAGGAGATAAACATGTGCAGTAAAAAGTGATTCTAGAGATTTCTAAGCTTTTCTGGGGATGCACGAGGTTTAACTGCGTGGTCAAATCTTACCCAAAGTTGCCCCTGTGTGGGAGAAGAGAGGCTCAGCCTGTGGACTGGTCCCAGGAGTCAGGAAAGGTCCACAGTGTGTGACTTCTCTGACAATGATGTCTTCTCTAATACCCCCCTCTTTCATACTATATTTATACTATTTTTACTTGGACAGGTGGACCTTGAGTGACTCTAGTCATACATATCTTTGTTATGATTGGTGAAATATACTTTCACTTTGATTTAAAGTTATAGACTTAAAATTTAATTTGGTGCACAGCCTCAATGAAGGGTGGTCACATCTTGGAGGTGGGTAGCCTTTGGGATGGAGGTGTTTGGGTGGATGGTGCTTTGGTATTATAATGACATTACAATAAGCAAAGTTCACACAAAGGACAGCATTTTGTCATTTTTTGACAGACTGTTTGCCCAGGGAAGTAAAAGTACAGCTTTTCAGGTCCATAGTACCACCATGTTCCCTTCTCTGCATTGTTTGAAACAGAAGTTTGCTGCGGTGTCTCTACTCCACTCCATCCTTCATGCAGTTTCCAAGGTTGCAGATCGTGTTGCTCAGGGAAAAAAAATTCTTTGTAATCCGCAGTCAGTGATAACAATTGAGGAATAAGATTCTATGCCTGAACTGATTCAATTTCAGACTAAAAGTTCTGGTTTTGTTTTTCCTGAACATTTTAATATTGCTGAAAAACATATTTTCTATTTATAATCCAAATGCCAAACCAGTAGTATTGTCTGCTGGTCACATACATGCAGAGTACATGTTACAAATGCCTGCCTACTGTAGCTTCAATTATAGGCTTCAGTTCAAAAGGTGCACTGAATATGGTTTCTGTTTCACAGAAATCGTATCTCCTTACTAGCAAGAGAACCTTCCATTGCAAAATCACCTTGACTTACTGCATATATACTCTTAAAAAATTTGATTAAATTTAAATAGTAACTCCACAGCTCATCTCTTGAAACACAGAGTGATCTAAGTGAAAATGTGACCTAACCAGCACTGGAATAAAATCTGAGGTTTAATTGTTTAAATAATGTTAATCATAAGTTCATAATCAGAATTTCTCACTGGTTCACTGTTACCACCATCGTGTCTCCATCCTATATCCCATATCTTGAGATCTGCACAGTGTATTAATTTGTGGATCTGTTTAGCTGACACTGAGGACGTTATCTGGTTCAGTAAGAGTTTAAGTTTTTATCTGTCTCTAATGAGAATTAAAAAGTCTTAGGCCTAATATAACAAAAAATTCTTGATCTTTAAATTACAGTTTAGTAGAATACAGCTACTGAGTGTAAATTTGTTATAGCTATCTGTTTTTCTTTATATATATATTCCTATAGATAAGTTTTCCTTTAATCAGAAAGAACTCCTTTTCATACTCTCAGTAACTTCACTGCAAGAGCAAACTCTCTGAATGCAGAGTAGCCCAGGTGCTAGATGATGTCTGTTTATACATGCTCAGAACCACTTCAGTCTGACTAACATGAATAGTTCAATGTCAAGCTTTTGAGATGAGGCGGTTGTTTTTTTTTCAGTTTACTTGTGGTGCTCACTCCAACAGACAGATGTTGGTTGGATGATCTTACAGTACAACTTGTACACAGTGGCAGAACTAGTGCCACAAAAACTGTATGGATTGGCATGATGCCTTTTCAAAAACAAAATGAAACACTCAACCTCAGTGATTAAGATGAGCAGTTAAGAATTCTGTACAATCCTCTTCAGCTGTAGAAAAATCATATATCCAAAAGATGAGGCCCTAAACACCAACTATAGAGCTGTTCAGAGAAAATAGAATTTTTGGAAGGGGAAAATCCCTCTAAGATTAGTTGCTTATAAATATTAAATAATGTGATTGCATTTTGACATTCAAATAATTTGCTTAGGAGCAAGAGAATTGTGTGTTCTCTTTCTTGGTGTCTCTTAGGATTTTGCATTAAAATGTAAGTAAAATAAACTTCTCAATCCTTTACCTCTTATCTATTATTTTAGATTTATTTATTATTTTAGATTTAATAATACACAGAAAAAAGAAGATACTTTGTCACATAGGACTTACTGCCAATCTTAAAATCTATTGTTCCATAAATAGCGGAGCTAACAAAGTTAATAAGGGGCTTTTTAAAATGTCTAGTACACATGAGAAAATTTTTTTTCATCAGGCAATATGAATAACCAAGCCTCACAAGTAAACTCAAGACAAACGTAAAGGTATATGAAGGATTGCAAAAGAAATACTTTTTACTAACCCTTTAATAATGCGCAAGATGTACAGGGAAGTAGCTACACCTAGGAATTTCAGTGAATTTATCTCCTCTAGGTGATCCTGCTGTAGCAGGGGGGTTGGACTAGATGAATCACAGAATCACAGAATCACAGAATATTAGGAGTAGAAAGGACCCTCGAGAAATCATCCAGCCCAACCCACCTGCCAGAGCAGGATCACCTAGACTAGGTCACAGAGTAACACGTCCAGGAGGGTTTTGAATGTCCCCAGAGAAGGAGACTCCACAACCTCTCTGGCCAGCCTGTTCCAGTGCTCCATAACCCTTACAGTAAAAGAGTTTTTCCTCATATTCAGAGTGAACCTCCTATGCTCCAGCTTGCTCCCATTTCCCCTTGTCCCCTCATTGGCTAAAAGCACGTGTTTAAAATTATGAGTTGTCATTATAGTCCTTGACCTAGACTTACGAGAAGAATATGGAACAGAATAGAAGATGCAAGGCAATACAGGAAATAGTGGTATGAGTACAGTGAATGGTGGATTATTCTTCACATCCAATACTGATGTGAACGATGCTGAGAATCAATATTTATTTAAAAAGAAAATTTTAACATATAAGAGTAGCATGAAAGAGCTGATTTTTAGATAACTTTTTTCATTTCTAGATGATTGTGTATTCTGCTTAAAATGTTCCTGCAATAATCAGTCCTATATTGATTAAGGGAAAAAAGTTTTTAAGGGACAAAAAAATGGGTGCTTGCATGGGCCTGGCCTGGCCTGGCATGGGTTAAATGCCTCAAAGCATTAAGAAGCGACCCCCCAGTGGTAGGAATGGCCCTGCTAGAGAGCATGTCCAGGTCTACCTAGGCAAGGGGTGTGTCATGTCCTGCTGAGTGCCCTATCACCTGGTACAGGCAGGGGGCATGAGAGAAGAGTTTAAATAGCTCCCCTTAAGCCTGAGACAGTGTGATTCACCCACCATCTTCCAGCCTGGACAAGACAAAGAAACTGTTTGTCCAGCAGCCATCTTAACATCAGAAGCCTTGGAAGTGGTGACTATCCCTTACCTTTTCTTTGGTTTAACTATTTCTTTCTTTTCTCTCCTTTTTCTCATTTTCTCTTTTCCCTTTTCCTTTTTTCTAACACATGTGTCTGCAGTGGGCTGCAGCTGGCAGTTTTGGTTTTGAGTTCTGATTTTTATTAAGACAGTATTAAGCTAAGTTTTCTCAGTTCTGCTAGTGAAATTGGTATAGTGTTGCTAAGTTGCACCGTGTTCCAGTAATTTTGGGGCCATTTCGGTTTCTTGTTGGTATTCCATCACCTGCGGGTTGTTGAAAGGTTTGAATCCAGTGTTTTTTCATGGCATGTATCTTTTCTAGTAAAAATATTGCTTACACCCTTCTCCTGAGTGATTTGTATCGCTCTGTCGCCGTGCCGGGATAAAAGAGCTCACTTTTAAAGCGGGTCGTGACAGTGCTGGATGAGAGTATGGAAGTAAAGAAAAGAAAAAACATGCAGAAACGGAGAAAAAGGTGGAGCTCAGATATAAGAACAAATGAAGCCAAGGAAAAACCTAAAAGCCTCTTTTTATTTATTTTTTTTTCTTTAACTTTTATGCAAGACAGAATGAATCAATCTTGTTTGTGAAGAGGAAAAGAGAGTGGATCACCGAGCAGCTTTCTAAACACATTACAAGAAATGTTTCCATAAACATCATAGGATCACTGACAAAAGCAAAGGAAGGAAAAGGAAAAGGAAAAGGAAAAGGAAAAGGAAAAGGAAAAGGAAAAGGAAAAGGAAAAGGAAAAGGAAAAGGAAAAGGAAAAGGAAAATATTTCAGTTCAGGAACTTACATCAATCACCTAATCCAACTACTTGACCACTTCAAGACTGACCAAGCGTTAAAACATGTTATTAAATGTATTGTCCAAATGCTTCTTGGGTACTGACTACCTCTCTAAGAACCCTATTCTAATGTTTGACTACCCTTGCAGTAAAGAAGTACCTCTTAATGTCTGGTCTAAACCTCCCCTGGTACACTTCCCCTCCTCAGAAGATGTGAACAGCAATTAGGTCACCCCTCAGCTTTCTTTTCTCCAAACTAGATGAACCCTCAGCTGCTCACCACAAGACATTCTTTCCATCACTTCCACTAATTTTGTTGCCCTCAGCTGGCTGCATTCTAGTACCTCAATACTCTTCTTAAATTGTGGGACCCAGATCTGCACATAGTACTCTGAGTGAGGCTGCACCAGTGCTGAATTTAGTGGGATAATCATTGCTTTGGACCTGCTGGTTATGCTGTGTTTGATGCACCCCAGGTTGCAGAGGTGACTTCTGTTGAGACTACTGTTAACTAGCACCCCCAGATGCCTTTCTGCAGTTCTGCTTTCAAGCCACTCCTCTCCTAATTTATACTTGTGCCCAGCACTACTCCATTCTAGATGCAGAATCCAGCATCTGGATTAGTTAAATTTAATCCTATTAAACACTGCCCAATGTTCCAATCTATCTAGATCTCTCTGCAAGACTTCTTGTTTCTCAAGAGAGTCAAAGGCAGTTTTGTATAATCAGCAAACTTACTAATTGTAATTCAACTCCTACATTCAGGTATTTAATAAATATATTGAACAGAACTGGCTCTAGAACACCGGTTGTGCCTGGTAGTCGGCCAGATATAACCCCATTTGACCTATTAGTGGAGTGTATTTTGAAAAGAGCTGAAGAATCTTGGTAGGCTGTGTATTTGAAAATAATTCTTCAAGAGAGACTGTTCTTTTTTACTCTTCTCCTTTCTGCCCAAGCCAGAAAAAAAAATGATTACTGTAGTTTTTTTAAGGTTTGGTGAGGGTTTGTTTGGTATTTTGTTTGTCTTTTAATGGAAACTGAATTAGAGTCAGGTAGCTAGAATAAACATATGAGTTTCATAAGCAATACTATAAGGTCTTTGCACTCCTTGTCTTCTAAGACAGCAGCAGTGTTGAGAGGCCTAACACTACTCCCATAATTCTCTTGCATTCTCTTTCCTTCTACTTCCTAATCACTGTTTACTGTTCACTGACATTTGAATTGTGACAAATACACATAAAGTTTCTCAGCATAGAGAGTCTTTTTACTTCTAGATCATAGGAAAGGAATACGTTTAAACTTTAGTATCTTAGACTCTATAAAAAGATGAGGTATTTGCAAGTGATATCTATAAATGAAATTCCAGTTTTGATACACACTTGTGACCTCTCACTCTCTTCAGGACCTGTTAATATATTAAATATTTCCTGGAAGTGGATCTATCAAATAGGATCAGGGTGCCAAAAATCTGAGAACACACTTAAGGATGTTATCTAGGGTAAAGGAAAGCTCTCAAAAGCGTTCTGAATGGAAATGAAAAAGCTTTACCAGCCTATGATTTGTCTACTCATGAAAGCTTCTCTTGTAGTAGTTCAAAAAGGTCTTACCTGCCTACTCCTTAATGATAGCAAAGATTTGATCTTTCTACAGTTTTTGTTCTCCTATATGTTTAGCTTATATATATCCTTAGCGTGAATTGCCATGGTAAGATTGCATTTTACCTACTTATCTTCCTCTCCCTGTAGGCATTATTTTACTATCTGTATAATTTTTGGGACCCTACTGGCTTAAATACCAACTTAAAATTTAAAAAATTCTCCATTTAACTTCAGTTCTTTAATTCTGTCTCTAATACAGTTTCTTACTTGGTTTACATTTGCTGAGTTAACCAAAACTTAAAATATCCCACAGTTCATTACTGATCAGTGTCAGACAAAAGCATACTTTCTGATTTTCTTTTTACTACCACCACCACAACCACTACCTGAAATTCAGGATAGAATGTTGTATATACAACATTCAGCCTATTCATTCTAACTTTTTCATGGCTTTTAACTGTTCTCTTTTGCACTTGAGATTTTTTGTTTGTTCATTTGTTTTGTTGCAACTCACTTGTACCTAACCTCAGTGGCTTTATAAAGCAGCTCTTCTAAAGGAAATTTCCTGATTATGTTTTCCAATAGAACTTTTCCAATAGAACAAAGTGATTCCTATCTCCTACATATAAACAACGGCAATCTCTCAGTTTGACAGCATGAGACCCTGTGACATAGCAAAGCCCCTGTTTCTTAACTCTTGGTCTGTAAGAGCAGAAAACCAGAACATGTAGGCCAAAATCAAGCTGTGAGGTGCTCTGGCTAGGTACCTGAATTATGTACCTGCCCCATTATCTTGACATTATTTCTGTACTTAACCAGTTTTAAAATACCATGTGTAAATTGAAAGGAAGAGCTTTCTTATGCTTTGGGAAATGTTAATCTATGTATGTTTTAATGCCTTTTGAATACAAAGCTATAATGGGAACACTGTAACAGCTATTCACAGGAAAACTTCTGAGTGTGTCTACTCAATCAGGATATGTTATTTTTTTTCATGTGCAAGCAACTTAACAGCTTGTTTCCTTTTGGGAGTAGTACAGAATTCTTACTTTTAGCCTTAAAGCTCTGGATTATTTGAATCCAAGTAAACTATAAAAATATCTTTTTCCCAGTGCAGCATTGTCACACCAGTGTTCACTTAATCACTTTTGTTAACTCATTTGAGTATTTTCAAAGATGAAATATGTGAACCATCAACTGTCAGGGCTAGAGGTGTGAGAGAAGACCTACAGGAAACCTCTGCTCTTTTGAAGCAGCCAGGCTGGTTGTTGCAACTCAATTAACACTAGATATTGGTGCTCAGGTAACTGAATCAAGATTGCAATGAGTGGTGAGACACCTGGCATGGCTGCAGTCTATATGTAACTCTCTAAACTGAATGGTTTTATGAGTATCTTAAAATATGTTCTGAAATCTTATTTGGTCTTAGTAAAGGACA
>NW_010160284.1:479-3555 GCF_000695765.1 Mesitornis unicolor | reverse complement strand
AAAGCTTGTTCTGGCCTTATTAAAAATAAGGAACCTCCAGGGTCCCTAACAATTATTATTTTTAAGAAAATTTTTTAACTAAAAGATTTAGATATCATATGTAATTAATCACTTATTCTTTCATTATTTTCACACAATCACTGTACATTTTTAATAGAGTGCCTATGTTCTAAAGTTTTAGAAATGCGTACTGTTTTCTGAATTTACGTTCCAGAGAAGACTGCAGGGAAGAGCTACTGTTTCTGAGTATTTAATAACTATCTTTATTATATGTTCAGCAGTCAAGGACCTTGTATATTTTGATACAGTTTTCTGTGAAACATTCTTATTTGCTCTACATGCGGACTTATTTTAGGAGAAGGCTTATTTATGAATCAGCATTTAAGCTCCTTTTATATTCACTTACGATGATACATAATTTTTCTGGAATATGATCTTATTCATAGAAATGAATTTCACATTTTAAAGAATCCTATTTCTGCAACAAGCAATTTCAAGATGTTATTTTGTGGGCAGTAATGTCTATTATACATGACATTTTATAGTATAGACTTCGCTACAATTAATCATTATTAAACTGTCTCTTCAAAAACAACTAAAATTTCTAGAAAGAAGTGAATCAAATTATTTCATTGCTATCTGTGCAGAATAGCATACAAGTTATTCTGCATTATTCCTAGTATATTGCAATGATGCTTAACATCCTGTGTGCCTCTTTTTGACTAAGACCATTGCTGTCTGTGAAGTTAAAAAGCTTGATAGATGATGTCGGTTATATTGCTTTATATAATGCAAATGTTTAGCTGTAAACCCCAAATGTCATGGTAATCTGTGTTGACATAATCTCCACTGTAGATAAAATTGCCTGTGCAAATTTCTTATCCATCCCAATATAACACTACCTTTCAGTAATAATTGTAAGCCTTTTTTACCTATATAAATTTATACAATATTTATAGGTACACAAGTAGTAAAAGTGATTCATTTCAGCCACGCAGTACAACTGCTTAAGCACAGCAGTAGAGAGAAATGTTAGGCTATATGTTAGGCTAAGTCCCAGCTCTTGGTCAATAGTCAGGTAATGACATCCAAACATAAACAACTTGAACTAGCCTTAATACAGTATCTGCAAAAAATCCGGTTTTGCTCTTTCATAGAAAAATGCATTATGGACTAAGTAGAAGGTTTTGAGGTCTACTTAAGAATAGTCCCACAACATGTCAATTTACATACTGACCCAGAGCATTAGCTCTGTATGTAATGTATTTCATAGATTAGCTATGAAATATGCAAAGTCCAGCCGAGAGCGAACAATAACTTTGGGACACTAATTGTGGTATTTAATATATCTAGATTTATTAGGCTTTTTTTTTAGATTTAAGTTTAAATTAGATCTCTAAACTGGAATCTGGCTTCACTTGAGTCTCCGAGCTGAAGGGCTCCAGAGTGAAGGATCACGCAAGGGGAACCTTGCTGAAATGAGAAAAGTGGCTAAACCACGGGAAATGATAATTTAAAAAAAACAACACAAAACAACCACAGTAAAAACAACAAACCAATGACAACAAAAAAAACCAAGCACGAAGGCAAAAAAGTGCAGTGAGAGAGAGGGTGCCTCAGCACCTCCCAGAGTGCTCCTGCGGTCAGTGATGACTCATCATGGGCGGGGACAAGAGTGACGGTTAAGCTCCTCAGCAGAAAAGCAGCCCCTCAGGAAGCGCAGAGAACAGGGTAGGCAAACAGGGCATGGCACGTCAGTCCACGCAGGCAGGGCGAGCAGGAAGGGCGCGGTAAACAGTGGTTAACAGCAGGCAGACACCCATGGCCTCCCACAGCCATGCACCCACAAGGGCAGACGCAGCTTGCCAGACAGAGCAACGGTGGGAGCATACAGCCACTTAGGTTTCAAACTGAAGGGTGTGCCCTGCTCTTATGCCAGTGTTTGATGGCAGCAGTGAGCAGGCCTGTGGGAGGTGTGCCCAAGTAGAGGAGCTCCTTCATATAGTGGCAGAGCTCAGGGAGGAGGTAAGTAGTCTAAGAATGATCAGGGAGTGTGAGAATGAGATAGACCATTGGAGCCATATCCTCCCTTCCGTGAGGCAGGCCCAACGGTTAGAAGAAGCTCCTGAGAGAAAGGCAGACGGCTCCCTAGTAACCTCTCTACACCAGGCTGACAAAAGCAAACCGGTGGACTTAGAGGATAGGGACCAACAAGAATGGAAACATGTTTCTTCCTAGTGCAACAGGCATGGCAGGCATGCCCCACCTCCAGTAACGGCTCCATCTTCCCAGGTGCCCTTGCAAAACAGGTATGAAGTTCTGCAAGGGGAACTGAACAAAGAGCAAGAAGGCTCGGAGGCACAGCCAAGGTTAAATCAGAGGAAGCCACTTGTAAAAATGTCTTCAAGTAAGTAAGACGGGTCCTTGTCATAGAGACAAGGACTGAAGGGAGCGGATGTTCCTATGTACAGACGAGACCCACTCCTCAGGGAAGTCTGCTGCATCCCAGGAGCCAGGGTTAAGGATGTTCAGAAAAAACTCCCTACACTAGTTAAACCCTCTGACTACTACCAGTTGATGGTCTTTCAGGTGGGCTGTGATGAGATTGCAACAAGTAGTTTGAGAACAATGAAGAGAGACTTCAAGGGCTTGGGACAACTGGTTAAGGGATCTGGAGCACAAATAGTGTTCTCCTCTATCTCACCAGTTGCAGGGAGATCTGAGGCGATAAACAGAAAGAGCCAACAGATCAATGCCTGGCTCAGAGACTGGTGCCTCCAGGTGCCTGGAGTGGGTGAAAGATAACGTCCTAACACAGCTGTTGAAGAGACCAACAAGGGAAGACACCCTGCTGGACCTGCTATTTACAAACACAGGTGGTCTTGTGGGAAACGTGACTGTTGGAGGCTGTCTTGGGCATAGTGATCATGAAATGATAGAGTTTTCAGTCCTTGGAGAAGTAAGGAGGGTGGCTAGCAGAACTGTCATTTCGGACTTCTGGCAGGGAGACTTCAGTCTGTTTTGGGACTTGGTTGGCAGAATCCCCTGGAAGGCAGTTCTGAAGGGCAAAGAAGGC
>NW_010160284.1:0-459 GCF_000695765.1 Mesitornis unicolor | reverse complement strand
GCTCTTCAAGAAGGAACTCGTAAAGCCGCAGGAACAAGCCATTCCCATGTGTCAGAAAACAAGCCCATAAGGGAAGAAGACCAACCTGGCTGAACAGAGCCTAGCCTAGGAAAAAGAAGAGAGTTTATGAACTATTAAAGAAGGGACAGGCAACTCAGGAGGACTACAGGGCTACTGTGAGGCTGTGCAGGGAGAAAATTAGAAGGGCAAATGTGCAGCTGGAAATTAATCTAGCTAGTATGGTTAAAGACAATAAAAAAGGTTTCTATAAATACATAAGCAACAAAAGGAGGAATAAAGAGAGTCTCCACCCTTTAGTAGATGCAAAGGGAAGCATAGCGACCAGGGATGAGGAAAAGGCTGAGATACTGAATGCTTTCTTTGCCTCAGTCTTTAGCAGAAAAACCAGGAATACTCTGGGTACCTATCTCCCTGAGCAGGAAGACAGGGATGGAAAGC
>NW_010160283.1:30050-35753 GCF_000695765.1 Mesitornis unicolor | reverse complement strand
CAGACCCCTTCGCTTTGGCTTTGTTTGTCAACGAAGCTGAAGTGGGGTCTGGAGCACAAGGCTGAGGGAACTGTGAGTGTTCAGCCCAGAGAAGAGGAGGCTGAGGGGAGACTTTATCTCCTACCTGAAAGGAGGTTGTAGCGAGGTGGAGTTCGATCTCTTCTCCCAAGTAAAAAACGACAGGGCGAGAGGAAATGGCCTCAAGTTGCACCAGGGGACGTTTGTATTAAATATTGGGGAAAAATTCTTCACTGAAAGGTGTTATGAGGCACTGGAATTGGCTGCCTGGGGAAGTGATGGAGCCACCATCTCTGGAGGTGTTTAAAAGACAGGTAAACACTTAGAGGCATGGTTTAGTAGGGGACAGGTTATGGTTGGACTCAATGATCGTAAAAGTGTCTTCCAACCAAATGATTCTGTGATTCTATTTCCCCTATGGAGCCCTCACGGGAGCTGCTGCCCCACAAAGCCCCCACGCTTTTGCTGCCCTCACACCCCAGCCTAGTGGAAGGCAGGCAGCCACCCAAAGGCATCTGCCAGCACAACTGCCTGCAGACTCTGCTGAGGAACCAGATGCAGCAGGGGAGGGGGAAAGGGAAAAAAAAAGAAGGGGAAAAAAAGGAAAAAAATCCCTTCCATGGCTTGGCATCTGTGCAGCACACGTGCCAAGCGGCACAGGAGCAACGGGAGAGGAAGCAGCAGCAGGCTGGAGGATATCTGGCACCTCCACGGCCCACAAACAGTTTGGGTTTTAGCTGAGAAACAAGCAATGTGTGCAAATGTAAAATGTGTTGGGTTTGGAATTTGGTAAGAACACACCACTGACCAGTTGATTCTGCAGGCTGAGTTCAGCAGAGTCAAAACCCTCCTAATAAAGGGGGGGGCTTTTCTGTGTACAGGTGATGTGGGGTGCCATTGCGAGGAGGAGCCCACACCTCTTACCTCTTTCAGGAGGCATTGAAGGTGTCCTGGGACTGTTCAGCACCGAGGGTCAGCTCATACAGCTTACTTGCTTGTTTAGTGTTCAAACCTGCACAAGCTGCTTGAAGCTAGATATAAAGCAGGTGTTAGAAGTCTCTGGAAAGTTTGCTGTCAGTTACTGTGATTTCCTCTTCCCAACACAGACTTAAAAGCTGAATGGATCTTTTTAGTTATGTAAACGCACTTTTCCATAAGTACAGTTTGCAGGGCATCTCTGCAGCCCACCCGTGCATTCTCCTCTCTCTGGTGGCCAGCAGGACTGGAACAGAATGTGGTTTTCAATTTTTCAAAGTCTGAATCAAATAGGAATTGCCTCTCTGCTACTGATATATCAGGAGAAAATCTTTCCAGCACCTTCCTTTGAAAGGAAAGTATTTGTACCAAGGCCATGAAGACTAATCCATTGCTTCTTGTTTCTGAAGAGCTGAGGTTTATTCAGCTTCTGGACTGTGGGCTAAAACTCCTTTGCAGGCATGACTGGATATGAGTTTTTTCTCTTCGTTGCAAAGATTGTGTGCTGATGAATAGCAATGCAATGGGTGAGACTGGGAGGACTGGGCTTAAGCTTCTCTCCCAGACTGATGACGGTGCATACCACTGGCAATGTGCTTTTGGGGAGGGAAATCTAAGGGAAACCGGGGTGTGCTGCTTTTATGTGGCATCTTAAAAATCTTTGGAGAACAAGGAAGTGGTAAAGATTTTGGGTTTGTCTCTCGTTAATTGCCCACAGTAGCTTTTAGTGGATTAAACTAATTATTTCTAGGAATTTTCTTTTCTTAAATGCAGTATTTGCAATTCAAAAAAAAATATTTAAATATATTTTATTTTCCTCAGTGCGTTCAAGTACCTAAAGTTTAGCAAACTCTGGATGTATTTACCTGCATGCATTCAGGCTGATGAGTAACCCACTGCCAGTTAAGGCTTTTCCAAGCTTGATCCCTTCTTTCCTCATTATCTTGCCCTAAAATGGGTCAAAGAGCTGCGTATTGGCTAGGAAGCTACACCAGGTCTCCAGGAGCTTCATTTCAAATCTCCCTGCGGTCACTGACTTTCTAGGTTACTTGTTAAATTTGGCTTGTGCCCGCCTGTGTTTTCCTGCCACACTGAGGGTTTGGCAAGCTGGGGCCACCAACTGCGTGTGAAGCACTTGGATGCTGTGGTGACAAGGGCTATGTTTGTGCCCAGGGAGCACAACATTTAGGGAGAGTTCTAGCCCTGCAAAGCAGACGTGTTGAAGAGCACATTGTGTATGACTCTCTTTGAAGTGCCCTCAAAATTTACTGAAGAAATTGCCAGTGTCTCACTAACGATGGAGTCCTCCCATGGGGACTGCTCCAAGGCATGCCAAGCTTGGCTCGCTCTCTGCTCCTCAAGTTAGCCAGAAAATGACTTCCAGAGGCCTGCTGTGCTGCTTCTGCTCTTGCATTTGCAGGAATAGCAGCAAGAATAAAGGATCCACCAAGGGCTGCTAAACACGGACTTAACCCCTTGGGAGGGGTCCGAGCTACAAGTCACTGCAGGGTGGGAGACCACAGAAGAGAAATGTCAAAATGCTCTTTCTAGGAAAGCACGGCCATGGGAGGGTGCAATGGTGGGAGGACACTATCAGCACCCAATTTGGGTGCTGGCATTGGGCTGTGAGTTGTATGGATTTGCTGGGCGGGGCTGGGTATTGGTGTCAAAGCGGCAACAAGGATTTCTTCTGGTGGAAGCAGGGTGGGCTTTTTGGGACACCAAATCTCTAGTATTTTAAGATCACAACTGACATCTTAAATTCCAGAGAGTTGGGGTGCTTTTTCCAGAAATAATACAATCACTATGTTCTAAGTTTTCAGAGAATCCAGGGTTTTCATTTTAATTTCCCCCTCTTTCTTGTAGGACTGATGCTGCTGTACATGCATGATGACACAGAAAGCCTAGAGGATAGTTTTACCGTGCAGCTGACAGATGGCAAGCGCACAGTCCAAGGGACACTTTACATCTACATCATGCCAGTCAACGATGAAATCCCTCATCTTTCCAGGTTAGCTATCTAAGTGACATTCAGTGCATGAAAGCTTACAAAGAGAAAAAAAAGAAAGAAAGAAACAGAAGCAACCCATCTCCCTACCAGCACCTCCAAGCCTACCCAGAGTACAGAGGAGATCTTGCTTTCATTGCCTGTGTTACCCCTGAAGGGTGGTCTGTAGCAAGGCTGTGCATGCTGCTGCCTGGTGCAGGACTGTGACAAGCCACACAATACCATCCAGCAGCAACCATTCATGCAGAAATAGCTGGTTTGTGGTCTCCAAGCAGAGGCTTGTTTGTATTTAAGTTAGTGGCAAAATTCTGGTTGTCTTCAATTAGGCCAGAGTTGCTCCTTTTTCACGCTCTACGACTCTCTCCTGCTTCCTTTATTCCCTTCTGTATGTTTTTCTCAATTCTCTTTAATCTATTTTTAACAGTGAATCTTTTTGGGAAGAACATGGTGTGGGGTTTTTTTAAATATTTGAGGTCCAAAGCCAGTTGAAAGCAGTGTTAAAACTCACATTCCTTTCAAGAGAGGCAGAGTGCCACCTCTGGGAATAAGACTTCAAACAAAGAGAGGGGGATACATGGAGAGTAATATTAATTAATTGTCTCTGTTCACAAGCAGTAAAGTCCTTCTGACATCCTTTCACTGTAAAATAGTCTGTCATAAGGTTTTTGAATGGCGTGGCAAGTCTAAACCCTGTTATGAGCATGCAGGTATGAGCTTTTGTTTATTGGTTTGAGGAACACAGGAAGAAGCCTGGCCTGCTGGCATGTAGTGAGACTGGGATGTGGGAGATGTGGTTTTACTCACTTCATGACCGTGACACATGTTTTGGCCTAATTAAGATTTATACTCTTAAGAATTCACAAGTTGAAAAAAAAAATTAAAATCCTGTGGAGTTGCTGAATCCCTCCAGAAATGCCAGATATAGTCTAAGAGAAAGAAGATTAAAATACTGATTTTGCTGCTTACCTTATATAGACCCTTTAAAAAATCTCCATGGGCCACAGGGGGAAAAAATACATCAGTAAGGCTGATACTTCAGTGCCCTCTTTGCATGGTGATGGTAGTGGCTTTATCTCGACTCACAAAAATACTTTGTAGAGGTAAAAATAATTTCTCATTCCACAAGAGCTTTTGGGACTTGAAAATAAAACTTTTGTCTCAAAGAGACAAAAAAATCAAGCACAAACTTGTATCCAGGCCCAGCTCTTCCCACTAGCAGGGTTTGAATCCCCATTTTCATGGCACAAGAAACCTGTTTGATCACGATTATCTGGTGAACTCTTAGTTGGGAAGGTAAGTACAAGCTTTCTTTTTGAGACATAAGTCTGTGCACATATGAAATCCCCTATGGCTCTGCCAGGCTGCCTGAGGCCCCTTTGCTGGGGTCCTTTTCTCAGGAGAAAGCTGAAAACTGCAGTGCAGTTGCCCCTCTCCGGAGGGGAGCAGCAGCCCCTGGTGTGCGCAGGAGGGCATTGACTCTTGAAATGACTTTGGCTCCATTCCCAGAGTGCCACATGTGTATTGTGAAAAATTTCATAGAAGTAGTAAACAACGAGAAGTTCTAAAATGGGCACATGTCCCTGCTTCCTACCAGCGTTTCCTTAGGGGCTGGTGAGTGCGGAGCTGAATGTTCAGCCCCTTTGCTTGGGGGGATTGCTGCCCACCTCCTCCTTCCCTCTCCAGCCAGGTCCTCTCTTTGCAAGGCTCGGGTCTCTTACCATGTCTTCTCCTTTATCCTGCTCTCCTCTGCCTGTTCCCTCGGTCTGGTTTTCTTCTTCATGTCTTCCCTTACTTTCCCCCATTTCTTGCAGTTGCTCTCTCATTGGCTACCTGAAGACAGGTCCTTGCTGCTATTTCTGGTTTTGTGCATGGGAAATGGCTTTGCTGGATTTGTATGTTTGCTCCTTCCTAGTGTGGGCAACCCCATGGAGATGCCTCTTATTTAATCTTTTAATTTTTTTCTAGTCTGTCAGAGGCAAGTTTCATATCTCAAATCTCGTTTATGCATTTGCAGTCCATGGAGCAAATTGAGCCCTTTTGTAAGGGAAGGGAATGTGCTAGAATTACCATTTTCCACCAAGCCAGGGAGCTGGGAGTGTGCTCTTCCTCTGCACGGAGCCATGAATCCAACTTGTAATTTCATCAAAACCCATCAGGCTGAAGGACAATGTAAGAAAAAAATCCTGTGCACATGCGTGGCAAAGCTTTCTGTCCCAGTCCCGCAGGAGCAGATTTGTTGAAATGTTTTTAAAAATTCTGTCTGCTTGATGCTAAGAAGAGCCTGTTCATGCTTAATAAATGGGAGAAATTGCTCAAAAATACTTCATCCATATGAAAGCGTGAGCCCTGTACTGCTGCCAAGAAAAGTGAGACCTGTGGTGTCATGCCGAGTAAGTGATGGTCACATGAATTAGAAAAGCTTAGGTACAGATCCCTCACTACCACAGTTTTCTCCAAGATGTGAAAATATAACAGGGAAAATACTAAGCAGCCTTCAGTCGTTCCAGCCAGATCTGCCTCTTTTGGACACGATCACAGGCTGCATACCAAGCGGTGTAAGAGAGACCAAAATAACATCTTTAGACAATCTGAGTTTCCTCTTCCACCACGTTAAAATTAGAAATAACTAAGCAATAAGGAGCCTCAGGAGAAGCTGCTGCCTGTCACCATGTGCCAGGTGCTCTACCAACTCATCAATGCCA
>NW_010160283.1:0-30019 GCF_000695765.1 Mesitornis unicolor | reverse complement strand
CTGCTGTAGGTCACGCAGAAAAGCCAGTGGCCTTTCTTGCAACACATACATGTATTTTCATTATCCTTACCCAGCTTTGCTGTTGTTATTCTTAACTAATTTTTGCCCATTGTCTCTCCTTGTTGCTTTCCCAGCACCATCCTGGAGAAGACTCTCAATTCCCAGGCACTTCAACTTCCAACCTGAGGAGCAGGGGTGATGTTGGAGGCATGAGACATAAATTATGCTCTAAGTTTGAACAACTGTGTGTGTGAAGTGAGTAACCTCTGCAGCGTGGAGACACTAAGCTTGAGGAAGTCTGGCTTTGAATTGTGAAATCTCCCTTGCTAAATGGGCAGCGACTGCTGCTGGTTTTTGTTTTGTTGGGAGTTTTTTGGGGTTTTTTGTTGTTGGTTTTTTTTTTTTACCAGTGTCTCCCTTCCTGTTTCTTTTTTTTCTCCTTCCTGTTTTTCTTCTTTTTTCTCCTCAGAAGTATGGCTTTGGAAGTTGAAGCAGCTGAGAAAAGCCATTTGCAGTGCTGGATCAGAAGCACACACCAAAGATGCTCCAGGGGATGAGCTCAGCCAACTGTCCCCGTGTGCCCAGGTCTGCAACTGAAGGTAGTGGTGGCTTTAGGGCTTTTCCTTCTCCTTTTTCCTGGGGACAAGTGAAATCCCCAGCCAGCTCCTGCAGCAGCAGGCTTGGTCTGGAAGTGCTTTAGTTGATGACTTGCCTTGGTTGATAGGGTAAACAGCAAGACCAAACATAGGGTTTTATTTGAAATTTTCTGATGCATTTAGGTGGCTCTGGTAGGTCCCTTCTTTTTTAATTCTTCCTTGCCTCTGCCTCAGAGATGCCCACAGCCTCAGCCCCTATCCACCTGGGGTTAACACACCACACCTACATTAACACCATGGCAAGCTACAAGCCGTCCCTCAGCATTGCCCTGCAGTATCCCAGACCTGACGGGAAGTAACTCAGAAAAAGCCTTGCCTCTTGAGCTTAGACCCTAGAAACTACTTCTAGTTACGTGTGTCCCTCCACATCCCTCTCCATAATGACACAATTTAGCTGACTTTTATATTGGTTCGCTAAGCCACTGTGCTGTCTTCTTCCTTTTATAATTAACCAACTTGAGAAATCCTTTGAGGTCAATAAATTCCGAGGAGGCTTACATAAAACAGAATATAAAGTGGAGAGCCTTGCCATCAGAAGCCAGTAAAAGTCAGCCTCTTTGCGTGACACCTCTGCAAATGGCATTATGTCATTGCCTAATATTAGTAAGAAACGGTAAGATTATGTTTTTTGTCCAGAGCTATAAAAAGTAATGAGTCTCACATAATCTACTGAAGGGAAGGGGAGGAGGAGAGAGCATGAGAGGGGAGGAAGGCGACTGTAAAAGCGAACTTCCATTTTTTGGGGGGGGTATCCTGAGTGCATTAGGAATTCTAGCTTGTAACACTCAAATAGACTTTAATGTGCTCTGTCCTGTGAATTTAATTTATTTTGTTTTGCTTTGCTTGCTGGGAACACACACGCAAAACCTTTCAGGAGTCAAGTGGTCTTGTTTCAGTAAATACAACATAATGATCAGAAACTGGAAAACGTTATGGGGTGGGTGAGGATGGCATTATTCATCCTGGGCCACGACACAGTGCTGCGAGTGTCTTGGGTGCCTCTGATCCCAGCCCAGTGAAGCTCGTGCTATTATTCTCAGTCTTCACAAACAGGATGACATATTTCCAGTGCTAAATATTTACTTTCTCATCGTAGGAATGTAAGTGCCCAACTAACAGATCTGTGCAGTCATTCATTTCGGAAGAGGAAGTAAGTGATCCTCTAAGGGAGGCTTTGTGCTACCGACCTGAATATGCAGGTTGTGTGGGAGTTAAATACGAGCTGTGAGGGCTGGGGATGCAGCAGACCACTTCCCTGCTGTAAGCCAACACGTTCATGAGCAGTAATCTGTAATAAGGACTGGGTTTTACATGGAGAACCAAGCTCTGTAGGCAATAGCTGGTTGGCCTCCTGCGTGGTCCTAGTGAAGGTGGAAGCACATCGAAACGGGGTGGGAAGAGACCCCTGCAGACTGTGCTCAGTAAGAACCAGTACTAAAACTCAAACTGGGGTGAAGGAGGGGGAAATATTTTAGCAGTGATATTCTGCAACCAAAGGAGAGGAAGGCTTTTTTTTCACACACCATAACTGTTCACTAATGCATGCATGAACTAACTGTCCTTTCTGTCAAGCGCCTTCATTAGTATTCTTTTTCTTTCTGTACTGGAGTTAGACTGAAAGAGAGATTATACCGAAAGTTAGCTGGCTATCAGTTGGTCCAATTTTGTGTTTTAAAATGTGTGCTTTTTATAGGGCTAAAAATTGGTTTGGGGCCTCTGTATAAGCAGCAGCTACTAGGGCTGGTGGCTGTTCACTGTCTCTTTGGATCCTTAATTGATTCTTGTGTGCTGTGGGATATTCATCCCAGATATGTGCAAGTCCTTTGAACACCACTGAGCTTTTCTGGAGCTCATCAGTGCTGATGAGCAGGGAATAGTGCAAGAGACATCAGCAACACCTAGCATTGGGATGCAAAATAATCGGTATTAATGCTTAGAAGTATGTATCCAAAAAAACAACAGATATGGTGGCAGCCCTAGAAAGTGCTTGAGCCTGGTGGGTTGTAAGTGGTTCTGGGTTGGAAAAGATGCAGTTCTGAATGCACTAAGTGACATCCTGCCCACTTCTGCTCCTCCGTGCTGTAGTGACACTGAACTCCTGCTTTCCTGTAGTCCAGCTCCCCTGCGTATGTCTGAAGTGATCCCTCTCTATGCATTTCCAAGAGATCACTACTATTTTCTAACTTGCCTTCCTGATACCTCATAATTTTTCTTACCATTCTAGGGGTGGCAAATAAAAATGGTCAATAAAGGACTACATGCTTAGGGCCATCAGAGCTGGTCTTGCCCTTTTTTCTTTTTCCTTTCTGAGATTTTTATCTAGGAAGTGAGAACTTCTGCATTTACACAGAGTAGCAAGGTATGGGGCCACATAGCACACACATGTGGGACCAGCACCTCTGGTAATGTGAACATGGGTTGCCAAAGCTCCAGAAATCCTGCATGGGCCACAGCATACGTATGGTGCATGGCTTTATAGCCCATGCGCTGATGATCCAAGGCTTTCTGAAGTGAGCCAGTGTTGCACAGTTGCTCTCCACATGTGCAGCAGGTTTGGCACATCTCCGAAGTGTTGGACCCTGATCGTACGTGCTGCTCCGAACGCACCCGCTGCAGACAGCTGGGGAGCCCCCGCCAGCCAGATGGTTGAAAAGCTCCCTGCACCTGAATCCTTAAAAGCATTTGTTCGCCAAAAAAATTGTTTGTTCTCCAAAAAGGGTTTAGCTGAGACGTAGGCAGCTCTAGCTCTGTGCGGGGGGCTGGTGCGTGAAAGCGTGCCACATCCCTTTGCCTGTCCGCCATGAATGTTACCGTGTCACCTGGGGTGTGAAGCTGCTACTTGTGGTGTCTAGACTAGTGATTACTGAAAATTAATTAAACTGAAGGAAATTAGGCTGGAAGGGGAGTAGGCTCCTGGGAGGGGAAAATGGAAGAGAAACTAGGATACTGGCGTTAACCCTTTCCAGCTGCTGAAATAGGAAGAGCTCTTAAATGCTCTCAAGGCCACTTGAATACACGTAGATCATGCGGTGGTGTCATTTCAGCAGCTCTGCTCCTTACACACTGGGACCCTATGCAGGCAGTGGCTGTAGCCCAGGCGTGATGAGTACATAGGAAACGAGCAGCTCATTTTCCCTCTGTCCATGCCTTTTAAATAAGTTGCTTTATTGCAAGCCAGACATGAAATAACTTAGGGATCAGCAGTAGATTTGAAAAGGGCTGGTCTGATCGTGGATAAGGTCAGGGGAATGGAGATGTTCAGATGTAATCCAATAATAAATCGAAGCTTTATGGGGATGCGACGGGAGGTTGGATGGGCAGCAAAGGGAGGTGGTTGCTGTTGGACCGATCTCCTTTTGCTTTTTTGCATAGCCTCTTACCTGCTCTTCTGTCTCTTAAAGCCTCTCTTATATAGCTTTTCAGCATGGTATCTGAGTGCTTTGTGCCTTCCCCTTGGCATGCAGCCACCGTCTGGCTAGCGAGCAAGTACAAACCGTAACACCTGGGTGTCAGCTATGAACATTAGGGTGTGCTACAATGGACCCATCTGTAGTACTTGGCACATGCCAGAGATTTTATATGTGGTTGGCTGAAAAGCAGGATCAGAGAGGGAGGAGGGAGAGCAGGGGAAGAGGCCTCCGCTGGGCACATGGAGAACATCATTTTGGCAAAGGTGCCAGTAGGTTTCCATGGACTTGTCTGCTTCTTCGCTCGGCTCATGCATCCAATAAAAACATCCAGGTTGTTTCTAAGAAAAGCAGGAGTAGATTTCCCCAAAGAGCAAGCTTAGAAGCCTCATTCTTTGTCTCTGGAGAACAAATCTAATGCTATAACTAGATTTAATAAGAATACACTTAATAGTAATAGATATAATAAAAACCTGATTTAATAATAAGTAGTTTTATTGTTCTTCCATGTGAGCCAGGTCCTGCTGACTGACCCCCTGAGCACTACAGGGTTTCTAGCTGGATTTGGAGGAAGGAGTGCTCTGGTTTTCGGGCTGTGGCTGTCAGGCTTTGACTTCTGTTGTGTCCTGGAATAAATTTCAGTCAGGAGGGTATGGACAAGGGCTGCCTTTGGTATTTCCACACCAGTGTCTTGAGCCCAAAGAGCCATGATAGTTTCCAGTTTTACTTAGTGGATGGAAAAAAAAACTATGTTCCCATCTGAAAATGTCTGTATATCCTTGAGACATCCTAGCAAAGGTAGGGAATGAGTTTACAGCAGTAAAAGGAGCCACAGCTGATTGCATCAGGTTCACCTAAGTGAAAACTGCAGTGCCCTGAAAGGAGAGGAAACATTTTTTCCCCTTTATGTGGCACTGATGTATATTTAAATGCATGGGCAAAGTTTGTAGTTTATTTCCTCCAAAGGGGCCAAGTCCTCCTGGCATTCTTATGAACAAGCTCATTAGAATAAAATCCATTATGCGCATAACTAATGACACAAATTTACAAATCTGTTGACAATTATGACCACATCCCTCATTGCATTTGCTTGTAGCTCACTGGAGTGACCAGGCGAAGGAGTTCAATCCAGAAGTTTTACAGCTCACGAGCTCCGAGTGCAGCCATGTGAGATTATTTCCCAACTGGATTACAAAGCTGTCATTAGGCAGGGCAGCTCGGGAGGACCAGGGCACGAGACCGTAAACTGTCCTCGGGAGACTTGAAGTCATTTTGAAGGCAGAGCGAGATATTCCTGGCTGCAGAGACCATTGTTTTTTTATTTTTTTTTAAGCTAAGCGTGGGGAAAACACATGCGCACGCACACAAACCAGGGCTGTTCCAAGTAGTGCCTGGCGTCCTCTGGAAATGAATAGAAATCAAATTGAGACGCTGGTGTCCTCTGAGTGTTAAATATTTCCAAGTTCTTGCCAGGCGGCTGTAATTTATTGAATGTAGGTTTTGTGAAATAGTGCTCCTGTCAGGGGGAGATTGGCACCAGAGAAATGAAGGCGGCTAATTCTCAGGGGGTCCTCCCTGGCAAAAATCCTCTATTGAGTCCTCATGCTACTTGTGCTCATAACTGCTGAAAAACCAGGAGTGCCATCTGCAAACTGTGATTCATAAACACTCTGTCAGTCTGCCATCTACCCTGACATCATAAAATAACAAGAAGCAGCATTGTAATAAAGAGAGGAGGTTTGCAGTCGACCAATTAAATGCATCTAATTTATTTCTGTTACAGCTGAGGCTTTATTTATTAGTAAACAGCTGCATTTGTTACACATTTCCCCCCCCCCCTTTTTTTTTTCTCTTTACCAAGAGTGTGCCAACTGGCACTTTTGATAATCCATTAATCCTAAATAATCATCTGGGTACATCATGGTTGGTAGGGGGAAAAAAATAGCGAAAAGGGTTATTAAAAGTTAAAATGTAACCTTGCAAGGAGGCTGAAGAGCACTTCTCTGCTGCGGGTTTTCATGAGTTATGGTGAGTTTAAGTTTGCAGGCCGAGTCCTACGCTCAACTTACACCTGCAAGTAACCGGCATGGCAGCCAGCTAAAGGGCTATAAACCCCAGAGCAGGATCTGGCCCTGTGGATATCTCTTTTTATGGACAGCCTGTTTGTGGTACAAGAGGAGCATTTTGCATGTTTGGTTTGCTTGCCTCCTCCTTTCTCAGCGCTAACTTGATTCTCAGCAAAGCTAAAAATCTGCTAATTGGTTGTCAAAGTCTAATTAGCTGATATTATGGAGGAAAAAAAAAAAAAGATAAGTTTGCCTTTTATAATTGGAGCTGAACCTCCCCCCTTCCCCTCCCCTTGAACCCCCTGGTGTGTGTTAATTGAGCTCCAGGACTTTTCAGTGTATTTTAATGCTCTCTCCTTTTCAGTGCCCTGGAAGGCTTTGCAGTTAATGAGACAATAATATGTACAATCAAGTAAAAATGTAGTAAAAAAAGAGATGAAGCCGTATGGAATCGGGATGGTGTGAGGGTGTGCGGATGTGTGGAGGGAGGGAGCGGTTCGCCACCCTCCCTAAAGCAGCCTCATATGGTAAATAATGTCCCGTAATTTTTAATTTACCTTCCTGGGCATTTCCTTCCCCTTACAAGGGGAAGTGCTTTTTGCTTGAGAATTTATTTTCCCAATTCAGTGAAGAAAGCCGTACTCTGTGCAGGAGTCAAATGAACACGGATCCTCAAGAGGCCAAACTAGGTGTATCATTGCTCTCCACTATATTTTATTCTCTCTGCATGTGTGTATACAGGTATAAATACAAAATCTCTGCTTCAGCCAGAAACCAAGCCCACCTTGAAGTCTCTATGGGCTCTCTCACCTCCATCCTCTCCTATACCATCCTTCCTGTAGTACCCCAGTACCTCTGAGCGGTGAATTAAACACCATGGAGAACATCTGAGCTGCTCCTCCTATGGGCATCTCTAGGGAAGCAGCATGTGATGTGCCTTGTTTTGGTAACTCAATTTTAAAGCCTATCTCTTGTTAAATGTTTTAAACAATCAATGTTAAAAAGAAGTGAGCACAGGTAGGTGCTCTATGTGTGGGTGCTCTTTTTCAATATGTATAATAATGTTGAGTTTACTTACTCAGTCATGTTTTCCTCTTTCTCCTCCTCCCATCTTCCTCCTCCACACCTGCTTTCCATCAGTCCCCTCTGCCCTGCTTGTCAGCCTATCCTTTCTGCTGCTTTTACCACAAACCCACTAATGTTATATTTCAAGTCAAACTTTCAAGCCCACGATGTTTAAGCGAGTGAATCCAAAAATCCAAGCAGCTTCGCCAGTCTCACCATGCAGGGAGCCGTCACGGCCCTGAGGAGCACGTGGGGGATGCTGCCGACCGCTCAAGCTGCCGAGGTGCTGCCGGTCACGGGGTTTCAACCATCCTAGCACTTAGAGTCTGTTTTTTCCTTTACATCTGAAAGTGCTTTTTTTTTTTTTTTTTTTTTACAGAACCTAAAAAAAAAGAATGTATTAAGGCCAAATGTTGCTGCGAGATGAACATCTTCAGATGTACATGTCTTCTTGTCATACGTTGCATGTGTTTAGCAGTATGTACCCTGACTATGATGGGTATCAGGCTGTGAAAAAGAACCAGATAGAAAAGTAGTGAATCAGGCTACCCAGAAGATCGGATGTGTATTTGTTTTTTCTTTTGATTATTGATATAAACTCAGAGACTTATAGGTAGGTTGTTTTAAATAATACCTGCTTCATGGTAACCAAACTGGTTGATGGCTGACATCCCAGTTCGGCAGTGTACTCAGATCAGTGTGGCTTACGTGTGGCCTTGAAAGCTTCATCTGTGCACTCCTAATTGGGGACATAAGGACTCTGCTTTTTCCTGGGGTGTTAAGCAATGGGAGTGGGTAACCTGCTGCTCAAAGGAGTAATCAGGAGGATTGTTTCCATGTCATGGGTTTTGAGGCACTCTCCTATCATTCCATCTCTCTGGAGCAGACCTAATGGGGTTAGCAAAGGTCAGGCACCAGTTCTTGAAAGGCTCTTGGTGTCTTTAACTTTGGCAGTCTCTTGTTTACAGATGTTGTTAATGGGGCAATGGAGCAGAGCAGCAGACAGTAACACAAAGCTCTTCCAAAAGGGGCAACCTAGGTGAACATTGCTGTCCCCCGCTGAGCATCCAAAAAATGGGAATATGAAAAAACTTCCAAGCTGCTATGGGAAACCTGGCTTTTTGTTACACGTGGATAAAAATGAAGTTGGGTTAAATGAACTTGCCTGCTTCACTGGTGCCTCCTTATTTATCTTATTTGTTTGGATTTCCTGTAAAGAAAATGAGTTAACATCAGCCTGGGCTTGACTGTGGACTTCTGTAACCCTTGAGCAAAGACTGATGTGCTGTGTCCCTGGCTGATTCCTTCAGTGTTGTCCCATCCTTTCCCTTTCCGGGTCCTCTCTCCTCTGCTTTCCTGCTTGATCTCAGATCACTTTTGGAAACAGTCTGAAAAGGAGTCCCTGTTCAGTGAGATCTCATACAAATTTAATCACCTTCAAAGATGCAACCAGAAAGTAAGAGCACCCAACTTCTCCAAAACAGCACAAATTATTTGTCTTGAAGACAAATGCTCCAAGACTGATGAGTTTGGATAATGTTCATCATGCTGGGGAAGGGCTGTTTAATTTTCTTTTCTTTTTCTTAACTGCAATTAACATTTTTGCTATGTGAAAGCAAGCTAATTAATTGTATTTATATTTTGAATTACTACTGTGTCCTTAGACTAATTTCCTCAGATAACAGGCACTTCCTGAATGCATCAAGTCTTATTTATGGTTTTCATTTGCCATGCTGGCTGCAGTGGAGAAGTGGTGTTAAAAAGGTTAATAGCAAAGGTGAGCCATCAAATGGGGTGGAAAGCATGGAAATTGGTGCAGATTTTGTTGTGGAAATAATTTTTTTTAAAACCCCAAACTCTGACAACCACTATTTTATGATGTTGCTGGCAGCCTTCTCCATTTATTAGGAATCTGTTTCTTCTGGAAGTCAGTTAGCAACACAATAAGAAGGAAAGAAACACACAAAAAGCTCCTGAGGAGTCCAGGCTAAAAATGCCATTACTGTACGTTGTCATCAGTAGGTTGACTGACAGCAATGGAAACTGTTTTATATTATTCTCTTGCTTTTGCAACATCCTCAGCTGAAAACTTGTCTGCTTATGCCTTTGGCAGGTCAACTGCCACCCTGATTCAGATATGGCTTTAAAATCAAGGTTTATTATAGAAAAGAATGAAGTGGTTCTGACTAGGGAAATCATACTACTCCTATTCTGAGAAGTCCAGTTGTTCAGTTTTCCAGCAGCATTAATTTTCTGGGGCTACTCTTTTGTAAATGTGAAAATTGCCCTGGCCCATGGACAATATGGTGGAGTTTCTCATAAATAAGTCTAATGGCGCCAGAACCTCCGTTGCTGAGGTTACAGCATCACTATCGGCTTAAAACACAGCCTTTGCGCTTAATGCTTAGTTCATTAACGCGTTCTGTCCATTGGCTCATTTGGATCTATTAACATAATTGTTCTTTCTAAACAACTGGGTCATTCTCTCTCCCCGAACAGAAAACCAAAGCTGGCTTCAATATTTTGGACAAATCATGCAGCCAGATAAATACATGTGCTTTGCTATAAACTCACCCAAGCTGGGATTAGATAAAAATGTGATTCCACTTAGCGTCAGCCTTGAAGTGAGATGTGGGGCATATTTAAAAACAAACTATATAGCTCTGCGGCTTTTTCTGTTGTAAATGTCCTATCTGCCTCTAAAACATAAAGCAAAAATATTTTCTCAAGCTATTTTGATAAAATTATTCTCCTTTCCCTTAACTGAAGGGCTGACTTTATCCTATTCTTTCCATCTGATCTGGGGTGTAAAAAGGAATATTCCCATTTTTAATTTCTCTCCTTTTGGTTTCCCCTTTTACTTATTTCATCTTTTTTTTTTTTTTTTTTTTTAGGTGACATTGTTCTACTCGCCAAACCTGTAACTTTAACAGAGGGTGACAGGGTGACCTTGACGACAGATGTTCCTGTGGCAACAGATGGCACTAGCAAACCCGAGAAGCTGCTGTACGCCGTCTCCCTGCCACCTGTGCATGGTCAGATTGAGCACATCAATTATCCCAGCGTGCCCATTTCCAGTTACCGCCAGTTGGATGTGGTGGCCCAGAAGGTCTCCAATGTCCACAACAATAGCCATGGGAGCCGGTAAGGAATCACTCAGGTGAGAAGACCTCCCCTTTGCCCACCAACATTCTTAAAAGCCAGCAAGGGGTTAAGCTTGCATCTCTTTCTCCTTGTACCAGTCAGTGCAATATTTAACGACCGATGTGGTTGTGGGGACGAGACTGCTGTAAACAGTAACATGATGTATTTTTATCATCACGGCAATTACATACTTTATTAACTGTAATAGTGAAGTTGTACAACCAAAGGCAATAGGAGTCTCACAGGCTTAATATTGGGATGTACCTAGGTAGACTTTCATGATCAATTAGCAAGTGAAATCAAATGATTGAGGGACATAAAAGGAGTTTACCATGCTTTTCAAGCTTGCCAGTGGTGGAAAAGGAAAAGCAAAATTTCCCTCATCTGTGGCTGTTGTTGCTTTCTGGGCAGTTCATTCTCCAGTAGGGGGAAAAAAATAATAATCGTAACATTGTCTGAAATGATCAGGAGAACTTAATCCAGATGGTGGTGTCATTTCTAAGAAAAAGCATATGTTGGCCATTATGATACTTAAATATAATGGTTTTACATTCCTCTAGTGGGCACAAAAGGCACACAACAGAGTTGGGGTTTTTTCATCTTCTGAATGGTGGCAGTGGTGGTGGAGTGGTGGGAGATTTTATCTTCCAAATGGTGCATTTCCCAGAAGATGTGGCAAATTCAATTGAGGAGAGCCTGCTGTAAAAGCTGTGCTTCTGTGGAATGTAAATTTGTGCGTTCCTCTAACCAGGAACAGTGGAGAGGCTTAATTTACTGCCCCCTTCAGATTATCATCATTTTAGATATATTCTTCTAGCTTTTTCTTTTTTCTTTTTTTTTTTTTCTCTTTAACATGTTTTTCTTTCCGATTTGCTTTAAAAGTTATTTACGCTCCCTTTGCAGCAAAGTGGGCACTATAACTAATTTTATTCTTACCATGATTAACTATGAATAATTTCCTAAGAAATGAGTAAAATTAACAAGGGGAAGAAGGAATCAATAAATCATGAAAGCAGCCCATTTCTAAGTGGGGTTAAAACGACCATTAAATAAATCACAGACTCTAAATGATGACCCACTTGGATATGGTGGGGGGAAAAAACCATCCATTTAAATAGTGGTGAAAGGAAAAAGGAAAGCGTGGGCCAGCATCTGTGCCCCCCCACCCCCCCACACACAGTCAAGGAGTGGGGCACGGGAAGGGGAAGGAGCTTTGGGGAAGGATCCCAGGACAAGGCAGAGAGCAGAGATGTGGTTTCCCTGTGTCGGTTGCCACAGCCCAGCTGTGGGGAGGGAGCCAAGCAGGGGTCAGAAAAGCTCTGGCTTTTGGACGTGGAGGCATAAATGTTGTTTAATAGCACCTCCTGCCTCCATCCCCGCTCTGCGCGGGAGCTCAGGAATGCAGAGGTTGACCCGGCCTCACTCAAATATGTGAAATGTTTTTACTCTGCTAGGATTTTTTTTTATTGGCTTTCACAGGGTTAGTCACAATTTAAACTACTTGGAGACAATTCCAGAATCAGGCCCACCGTACTTCTTAGCTGGTTTATGTTACATCCTTTTAATCTTGCATTAAAGATCATACTTTGCCTGATGGCAAGCTGAGTGCAGTAATGTTACCTAGGGCTAGATTTTCATCTTTCTTTTTCATTGAGACTTATAAATCTAAATTTTACACAAGGAATGCCATCACTTTTGCAGGAGTGCAGCTCATCCATCTTTATGCCAGTCTGTAAAGACATCTTTAAACTGTAGAAAATTAGGCAGACTTTCTTCCTCAAGTTTTCTATAGGAAAGAAGGGGTCAAAATGCTTATTCCTTAATTAAAAGGATTTTAAAAAGGAAAGGGAGAAGTAATTCTGCTTGTAACCTCCCATTTGCAATTCTTTTTATGATCTTTTCTCCTCCCTGAACACATGTATGAAATGGCACCAGCTCCCTGCTCACTGGGAAGCAGCACCTATTACCTTGCGTTATGGGCCAGAGATTGTCAGCTGGTTTAAATCAGCGTATCTACATTTGCTGAAATGATGCTGTAGCCATTTAAACTGGCTCTGTAGCTTATAAAGTTAGTTCATAAAGTTGCTGAGAGGGTCTCTTTCCTAAGGTACTTTGTGGTCGTGGGAGCTCATCTGTTTTTTTGTGGGACCGGGAAGTATCCCATGGTTTCAAGGTGATGTGATGTCTCTGGACCACACCAGTTTGTTCTCCCTCTCTTTTGCCAACCTGACTGCTTTCGGCAGGATTTGGTGCACATCTTTTGGCAAAGCTCTCCGTGAGATCAGAGGGCCACAAGGTACAGCAGTCATTCCCTGTCCACAACATCCCTAACCATTGGCGAGAGCAGGCACTTCAGGACTTCTTCCAAAAATAAATGTGGACCGGTGAAGCCCTGTGCCTTCATCCCTCCCTCCAAGCTGGCACTGAACCAGAGGAAGCACATGAGCATCTTCACCCTGGTGTCCTCCAGGGTGGCCTCAGCAGATGGATCATGCTTATCTAGTGCTTCTGCACTGGTTTTTAATCTTGATCTTGCTCTTCAATAATAAATGCTGCTGAACAGAGCAGTGCTTACGGAGCAACCAAGAATGAAGCCTGCTTTTTCTTAAGCACTGTATAAACACAGCTGAGTGCATGTCCCCGGGGCAGATGGACATGTGCAGAGAGGACTGGACCCATGCGATGGCCACAGAGCTCGTCTCTGTTTCCTGCTGCTTGTGGGGGACAGAGAGATGGGGAATACAGAGGATGGGCAGGGAGCAGAGAAGCAGCAGCAGGGCCGATGGAGGTGGATGCCCAAGGAAAGAATTGCAAAGGGCAGAACTGGAGCAGATGGGCCAGTTGTCCCTGCAAGGGACACCTCTGCTTCCCTCCTCCTCATGTTTCCTTCCAAAAATAGTGTTTATGGGCAGGTATGGACGGTCCAGCCTAAGCTCATCAGTGGCCAAGTTGTCTCTGAGGAACCTACAAATAGGCAGCTCTCAAATATCAGGGAGATGCCCATGAAAGGGAGGGTGTAGCAGGGAGCCAAAGGAGAGGGCACCCACTGCCTGCCTCCACCATGGGGGTGTAAAGCGAGTCCAGGAGCTCTGCAGGAAAGAACTGAGGCTGAGGGAGACAGATGGGGGACTTGTCTGTCAGGAATGAAAGAGTTAAAACACAAGAATTAAAAAAAAATAATCATTAAAAAACCCCCTCTCTCACACACACACACATGCATGCACACGCATGCACACGCGCACACTCTCACAAAACCCTGCACCCTAAATTAATTTCTGCTGGTAATCTATATCGGGTTAAATAACGCCTCATTATTCTGCAACACAGCTGAGGCTTCTCAAAATGTTTATCTTGTTTTGTAACTGGTACCTTCTGGCATATTCCAGTGCCAACTCTCCTAGCTCTTGCTATATTTCATTCTCACTATTTTTGGAATGGAGCTGCTGGTTCCAGGTGATTTAATAAATTGCTTTTTTTTGTGTTCCTTTTAACTTACCCATCTGCTCAACACATGCGTAACTTGCAATCTGTCGGCAGTTTGCAGAAAGACAAACTGTCAGAGCTGCATGCATTTGACAACTTTGTTCCCAATTAGATTAGTGGTAATTTTAACAGATTTCAGGGCAATCGAAAAAAGGGATGACATGTTATTAAAGCATCAATTTTGACAGAACCAAGCACATACAATTTCAGTGTAAATTATTTTAAATGCTTTAATTAAAGCTATGAAAGATTTACCCTTTTAAGCGGTAAGTGATTGCAAGACAAATATAAAGGGAAAGTGGATAACAGAGTTTCCTAAATGGTTTATGCTGCGCATGGCAGTCCACAAGTCACCACCACCATAATCTATGACTGTAATGTTGGAGGCATAGTTAATTATTCATTGCCTCGTCTCTGGAGCAGACGTGATTAAGAACATGAGGAGCATTCAGAGATCTAAGCAGTACCTATGAAAACCAGAGTTCAAGTCCCTCTTAGATCAGATGCTGTTAGGAAAGAGTTGAGGGGTATCTCATGTGGTGGATATTTTTATAAATACACTTTTCTTTTTGCCCCAGTTCTGCTCTGGTTTAGATGGCCAAAGCCCAGTGGTCAGGATGGTTGTAGATTTAGAGCAATTGGGGATTTTCTGTACTTGAAGATACTTTACAAGCTGTACAAGTCCTGTAAAAAAAAAAAAAGAGAAAAAGAAGAAAAAAATAGAACATTCATTATTTAAACAGAATACAGCACTCTAAATTCATCACTCCAGGAGCACTATGCCACATGTGTAGCCCTTTTAACCATTTAAATGATTTTGTGAAGTATGGCCCCCTTCCAGCAACCTTAATTCAGGCACGGCTGACCTTGGCTTCGTGGTGAGAGGACTGGGCTTGGCCCTTCTTGCCCAGCCTTGGGTCCCAGCTGGGACCGTCAGCCTCCCAGCACACCTTCATCAGCCTCCCAGCACACCTTCATCGTACGCTCAAATGTTGGTCTGAATTGAAGCCTAAACCTTCCGGGAGGATCACTCCAAGGGTTTTGTTTATTTTCTGTGTGGCTGGCTGTGCAGTGCAGGGCTGTCTCATTTTTAAATAGTTAAAAGTGCATATTGCTTTAGTGTATAAACTATTGGTCCCACAACCTGCAATAAAAGTTTCTTTCCTTTTTAATTCAGGGACTGTAGGACTTCCTGATGCTATTTAGAGGAAAAGATGACAAGCACTTTGTTCCCACCCTTCCCTGTTTCTTAAAACCAAGCTCGCATGCATCTGTTTTGGGTTTTTCTTTTTTTCCTTCGGGGGTGAGTATGACTTGGTATGATTTTCTGAAAAGCTTCAAAGTTTTTCTTTGGAGTTTACTGACCCAAAGCATTGCAGTACCAAAACGCAAAGGAAGTGAAAGAAGCTGCTCCAGTGAGCGCTGCAGGTAGAAACTGCAGGAAGCTGGTCAGACCCCGCGGTCTTGTGCCCTTTCCAGCTGTTTGACTGCTGGAATATGCAGTGGTTTGTAACTGGCAAACAAGTCCAGCAAATAAGATGAAATCCTGATGGAAGTGTCTTCCCAGCTTTGGGACTGTTTTTGATCTGCATGCACATACTGCCAGTCTGTTCTCTGCTTTGCAGGTCTATGAACCAAACTTTGCAGGGTTTTGCAGTTGGGACAGCTGCTAAATCCTCTCCATTCCCTTCCTCTAGCGCTCTTCTCAGCTGGTATGAATCAGCAGGGCTCCATTTAATTCAATCAACCTACTCAAATGTGCACTGGTTTAAGATCCACCTTATTGGTTCTCAGTCAATGAGCATTAGCCTTTTGGTATGTCTGAGTTTGCCATGAAAAATCACCTTCCTTCTCAAAAAGCAGAAGAGTCAGTGCATCAGAGTGTAAGAAAAAGATTATCCTGGTCAATCCCCAGATCAATGCTGTTAGGCCAACAAGAGAACAGGGTCAAAGTGATGGGTAACGGGCAAGTAGATAAACATGGGTAACCAGAGCAGATTATTACAATGCTGAAAACAGACCACCCATGCTCACACATATCAAAATTCCTGCGTGGTGGAGCACAGCATGGGGATACTGCTCAGAGGTCCTTCACCAGGTAGCCCTGCACAGCCTCTCAAAAGAACTTGCATGTATATTTTCTCCTCGCCCTGTTGCAGCCATTTGTGTGTGAGAGAGACTGTGGTACATCAGGGCCAATTTCACAGGATGGAAATACTCCACTGGCACAAGGAACATACGAGGAGAATTGGAAACTTCTACTTCATTGGTACAGAGTCAATCATGGCTTTCTTGTCAACTGACCAAGAGAGGAGCTGGTAGGACCTGTAATACAGGTGAGGTCACTGTCTACAGTGGACTTCTGATGCACCACCAAATCGTATGACAAGAATATCGTAGAAAGGCTAAGACTTAGGAGGAAGAAGCTCTTGATTCATACATCTTCTCCTGCTTATTAGTGCTTCCCCTCCCAAAGGAGCTCTAATCGTTTTGGTTCAAAGCATGATACACTGGACATACTAGAGAGTTCATCATCCTGACAGATTAGACTCATGGGGCTCAAAAAGCTTCAGGTCTGAAAAACCTTCCAATTTTTAGTAAACTTTAGTAAACTTTCAAAAGATTGTGGGCCCATTAGAGTTTCAGAGATCAAATCACTAGTCAAGGTAGTCCCTGTAAACTAAGAAGAGACCTAAAATTGCTTATTTAATCAAGTCACATACAAAACAGAGCCAAAAAACCCCTGCTTGCATACATATCAAGCTTTGCTGCCTAATCTATTTTATAATGTTTTGCAATTAACAGGCCAATGTTCATCAGCTGATAAATAATTAACAGCTGTTGTTGTTTCTAGGGCATGACGTAAAAGGCTTACACAGGACAAAAACTAGCTTGAGTTGTTTGCCAAAACTCTAACCAAACACACATTTATAGCTCACAAAACCAAATTTCTTTGGAAAATTGCACTTCATAGTTTCTCTGAGGGAGTCTTCTCTATGAGTCTGCCGAACTTTTAAGAAAAAAGTATTCACCTGCTCTTTTTGTCAGCCAGGTATTGGAAATGTAAGATGAAGTCTTCCCTTTTTTACTGGCATTATTCAGACAAATCAAGAATTCAAGTGTAAACACAAAGCTTCTTTTATGATTCACCTACAGCTGGCTAGTGTCTATAGTTTTCCTGACATTACACACAGGATTGTTCGATCTTTGCTTAAAATCCTCAGATACTGGAGGAGAGAGATCCAAATTTGGTGAGAAGTAACCACCCCTAGCAGTTTTAAACAAATGTGGTGGTCTAGTTGTTATTCGCCTGAAATACAAAAAAATTACTTGTAAACTCTGGTTACAAATGGGAGGTGCAGAAAATAGATAATTTGGGAACACCCTTTGCATGTATCTTGCTGACTGTCTTGTCAGCTTGCAACTCTTTTATTTGCTTATTTACATCTGTTTTGAGTGAGGTGAGAGTCTGCATGAGACACAAATGCCAACAAGAGGAATACCTGCAACTCAGTTTGCGCTGGAGGAGAGCTCAGTGGCTTCCTCCAAAGCTTTTCTAATTTATTTATTTTTATACTACATATTCATCAAGCAATTACAAGCGCTCTTGGTTGAGAGAGGCGGATGACTCCTGTTTACAGCACACACAATCATCTATGATTAAGCAAGTTCATACCTTGCTCATGCAAAAGTTCGGTCTCCCACATAGACAAGATTTAGTCCTGTTGCAAAGATTTCTACTGCATCAGAGAAGCATATTTCTGGACCATCATTTTTATCCAATAGTTATACACAATTTTTCAGCTATCTTAGCTTCGGGCCAAGGAGCATCAGAAAGAAAAGGGTCAAAAACTTGAACATGTCTCCAAATTAAAATTGTGAAGCTATTGTAGACAGTTGAGGATAGATGTGATGTATTTGTGGCAGTGAGTGTCACCAAAGAGATTTTGTGTAACATTTTGTACTATTTGGAGTTTCCTAAGTGTTGCAGGCTTCATGCCCAGGTATATCGGTTTGCTGTAATACAGCCAAGTGACCAAGGTGTGAAAAACTAAGGCCAGGTCAGTATCTGCCAGGATGGGATGCAGTCTCCCAGCCAACTGGGGATGGTTGGAAGTGATAATTGCTGCTATGAGAGAGCTGAATGTACTTGCTTGATTCTTCTCCTATTTTTTTTTTAAATAGGAGCTCGATCGTGAATGTGTGCTTTAATCACAAACTTTTCCAGATTCATTCCTCTGCATACTGACATCTCCTGTCTCACTTAGGTTCAACTTCACCTACCTTTTGTGTATCTCACAGGTTATCTTGACTCAGCATTGGGACCTCATCCTGGTATTGGCATGATTGCGGATGGTGAAAAGTAGAGATGTTTGTTTTCTGTGCCTTGCCAGCACTGAGGCCACTTACCCTCAGTTGCATATAAATATTGAAAGAGCTGGAGAGAAGTCTTGGCCAATTTGGTACCCCAGAGTAAAGATACAGACTCGGACTTTGCTCTGGGCTCATGTTTCTTGTTGCAGGTGAGGTGACAATGTCCAATGTAAGTTGGGTTGTCTGAACACAGAGAGGTCTGGAAGGATGAGGGTGGATCACCTTCCTGTCCGTTGATGGGAGGGGATGTTGGTTTGGTGACAGCAGAGTTATTTCGGCTCTGGGTCTGGTGTGAGTCTGGTTTGTTTTAGGATAGACCATAGGTCACAGCGAAACAATCATTCAGCTTTCCAGTTAGAGCAGTCTAACCATCCTGATCAGACATCAGAGGTTTGTGGTGGACATTAGTTTAATAATGTATGTAGAGGGGACTTCTTTAGAGATGGTGGTTTGAAGGAGCAAAGAAACACTCCTTTGCTGTATTGCACCGGGACTATTTGGTTCAAGAGGAGCACCAGTTGCTTGTGACTCCTCCTTCAAACCATGGTGCTAAAATGAGGATTGTGGGTGACTTCTGTTGACTGCTTGTCTCTTTATAAAACCCTGGAGTGGCCACTGCAGAAATGTGATCACAACCAGTATTACCAGTGGTTGCAGTGCCCTCAAAATTATCAGGAAGGCTGAACGTGTGGTCAAGAGTGACTTGGATCAGAAATTACCTGAGTTCCTTAGCCAGGGGTGGCCTGTGTATGAACACAAAATCTGCAAGGTTTTGTCTCTCATATCCTTTTGGTAGCACGTTGTTTTTTTATTCTTTCTCTCCCTTTATCTTTCAGACTTCCCTGAAACCAGACTGTATATCATCCTGCAAGAGCAGAGCTCTGTCTTGTAGAAAGGACAGATTTTAAAATGGGGGTAGCTCTCTCTACCCTAGTGGGATGAGTACTCACCTACTGGCAATGGAGTCCCACTGCTCTTCCCAAATGCTGGTAAGCCTCCTGGTCCATATGCAAGCCCTCCATCTTACCCGCCAAAGGAAACCCTGTGCCTTTAAACACCCTCCCCACAGTGAGTGCAGACTTTTCTGCTTATTCTGAACTGACAGGTTTAACATGTCGCCTGCCTGGTCACCGGAGAGAGGCACCTCTGGCAAAAGTTCAGAAGTCAGTGTTTTGGAAAGATTGGTTTGACCAGCTCTCAAGCGAAAGCAAATCCCAGACCAAAGGCAGTCAAATCTTCAATGACATTTAACCGCTGTGGTGCTGTAGCTTGCTGACATCCTTTTAACCTGGAAAGGAGTGTTCATTGCATTTAAACCTTCAAGTTTTATTTATTGTTTCTTTTCTGTTCTGTTGGCAGGGGAACCTGGGGTGAAGACAGGTTGTTTTGACTTAATTCTAATTAATTAATTACCTTACGTATGGTTCTGGCCCAGAACTATGGGGCAGACTAGCAATTTTGGATGTTGCCTTGGTATCTAGACTTCTGTAATATATAGCATTGCAATAAGGACATATATTCCCTTATTGCCTCCTCAGGGCTTGTTATCGAAGGGATCGTAAGATTTACTGCATCTTGCTTTGTAAAATTTCTAGTTCACAATTTTTTTCTCATCCTTTGGTATTTAAATTGAAGGGTAACAATTTCTTAAAAAACAAACAAACAAACAAAAAAGAGCATGCAAACAGTTAATAGCAAGTGGTGCCCAAATTACATATTTCTTAAACTCATGGCCTACTTTACTAATCAGTTGTCATAAGATGTCAGATGGGGACCCGTCACTGAAGAATTGCAGAATGCAGCCAGTGAAGCATCTAATTAGTTGGACAGTGGCATGAGGTGTGAGTCCCCAAGGAGCTGAAATGATCAGAGCAGGTGAAGAAAGTTTGGACTGCTCAGTATCTCCGTGGTATAAAACCTAACACTTGTCTGCATCGCAGGGATGCCGAGGGTGAGGGCACCACAGGTCCTCCACCAGGGACCGTGTCCAGCGAGGGTCTGCAGTGCTGTTGTTTCCAGAAAGAAGGGCAAGTCAGCTGAACGCTTGAAGGAGCATGACCTGAGATGTGCAGGCATTAGAATAGTTGAGCAGTTTCTGGGTTTCATCTGGGAGAGCTGTAGCTGGCTGGCTTGCTCACCAGTGGCTTGTTACTCACTCCCAAAGCCTTTGCTCCCCAGTCACTGCAAGAGCCGGTGTTGTTTATTCTCTGTAGGTACCCAATGTGCCCACCATCGCAGGTAGGTGGTGGTCGTTGAGCCAGCAGAGGAGGGTCCATTGACTCCTGCTGCAGCTGGAGACAAAAGGCAGCAGTAAGGGATCCTAAGACCTCTGGAACAAATGTAAAAACCTTGGTTGTGAGCTAAAAGATAAAAAAGACTAAAGCTTATAAACTTCTATAGGTGGCCCATATACTCCTTTAAGACAATTTAAGTTAAGAGTGCTGTGAGACTTTCTTCTCTCTTCCCTTCATCCCACCCCTGCTGCACTCATGGAGTTTTGGCTCCCTATACAAACTCCATAGACACAGCAGCAAAACAAATTCTCTCTCTGTAACTCTTTCTAAGAGAGAGCCCCACCACTTTGCAGGACCTGAGAGAGGGTCAGCATGGGATGCCAGGAACCCCTTCACATCAGCAAGTCACTTGCTTTCACAGCAAAAAAATCTCAGCCTCTCCTCTTTGGGTAGATGAAAAACTCAAAACCAGGTATTTGACTTAGGATCTTTAGTGCAATGAGTCCTCAGTAGAAAATCTTTTCTTCGGTGCTTTGATTTTTGAAATGTTACTGTACACTGTAGGACAGTTGCACAAGATCATAGGAACAGTTGTATTAAGGATTAATAAGTAATATTAAGCTGTATTTTTGTACAGATAGGCATGTCACAGGAATTATCAGGAGATGTATTTCTAGACCTGAAGCCTTTCTCTTGTAACTACTTAATTCAGTGCAGTAGACAAGTTCCACCAAATGGGACAATTCAGGATTAACATTACCCAAGGAAAGGGATGCTGATGGAGGACAACGTTCCTCCTGCAGGTGTGTGGCCAAGGCTGGCACATGGGTGTGGAGGACGCCTTGGACAGGTAATGTGCACCACGTGCCCTGGCAGAAACTCACTCAGCAAACCCACACAAATGCTGTCTGGAGGTGTAAAAGCAAAAGGGCACTGGTTCCTCTCATCCTGTTGAATTCAGGCAAGGTACTTGCTCAAGGGACAGATTCTCGCTTCCAAAAAAGCTGCTTCGACCTTTGAGCTGCCAAATTCCTTCCCCCATTACCTCCTATCTTTCTTTCCAGTATAGCACAGCTACTCTGAGTCATTGTTTATCTAATTTAATTAACATTTGCCAGTGCCTGCAACCTAAAACACTGTCTTAAAACATTTGCTTGAAAAGCCTCCTTGTCCCAGAGCTGTCATTTTTTAGCATGATGGATAATGGATAGAAATAATTATCCTGAACAAGGTTAGACAGCTTAAATGATTTGAGTTTCAAGGAATTAGTAAGCTTAGCTAAACATCTTATTTTTCAAGACACATTAATGATAAAAACACAGCGATGACCGTAACGAATTGCAAAAGCTGTACTCTGCTAAAACGTATGCAGTCTCTCACAGGTAGCTGTGTCTGCAATGCCTTCACCCAGGAAGATGTAAACCAGTGCATCACTTGATACATTATCAATCCCTGCGTTGACAGGACTTTGAGTAATTTTGAATCCCAGCTAAGATGGCTTCTGAGGCTGTGAGTGCTGGTGTCCAGTTCAGCTGGTACAAGTGGGAGGGCAGTGCATGCATGAGTCCTCAGGAGGACCAGGGCCCGTAGACCTGGGCCAGTGCTGCAGCCGCAGCCCCTGTAATAGCCCTGGAAAAGGCCAGAAGAAATCCAAAGGCAAAGATTTGGTGCAAACAGAGCGAGCTATTTCAGGTTTACAAAGGTATAATGGAGAGCAGAGTTGGGCTCACTACCTCTACGTTATTTCCCCAGTCCATAATTTGGGAGAAATAGAAGTTCTGAATTAATCATTGACCTTTAGCTCTGAAGAAAAACAGAACTTTAGCGTGAAATTGCCAAAAAATGGGAGTAACAATTTGTAATTGCTTAATTTCGCTCCTAGAAACCCAGGTGCAGCCAGGCCTCTGCGGCACTTCGCACTGCGCAGAAGCAGGCTCTCCTCCAGGGAGTCTCAGTCCAAGGCAGACAAAGAAAACATGGAGAAAAACAGGCACCTGGCAGAGAAGTGACAAACCACAGGCAACAGGACACTGGAGGTGCCCCCTCTGTGCCCTGCGCATTGCACTGTGACACCTTTCAAGTAGAAAACCTCCTCTGCCCAGCGAGATGCACAGACCTGATGTTGTTCCCCTCAGCGCAGAGCAGAGGGTCACATCCTGCTGCCCATCAGCCATGGTGTGTGCTCTAGAGCTGCCCAGGCATCCTGCATCCACCCGGCCCTGGAAACAGTCTGAGTTACAGCCTCCTCTAGTCTAAATTGTTAAATGCATCAATGTGATGGAAATTTCCACTTACGGCTGATTTTTTTTTTTTTAAATTCTCATTCGCTAAGTTTTATATTTTGGGGGCCTTCAGGCTAATTAAATAAAAAGTCTTAATCCAAAAAACGTCCCCTTTCACTTCTGAAAGTAAACAGAAATTTTGTTTCTAAAGATGGAGAATTTGCAGACCCACTTCGTAAAGTCCAAAAGTTTCACATCAACCGTCACTTTTTACATTTTTAAATTTGTTTTTTTAAAGATCTCTGCATTGGTGTGGAACGATTTAAAATTCCTCTGGCAAAGTGCAGTTTTATTGCTTCAGAGCTAGCATAAAGCTGAACGAGCAGCTGTATTTCAAGTGAGGAGCTGTGGGAGAGCGCAGCCTGCAAATGGCAATAGAGCCTAGAAATTGAACTCTAGCCTTTCTATTCAGTGCTCTTTTTATTATTAAGTCACAGAATAAGTTAAATGTTACGGGGACACTTTAAATCTACACTTGTTTGTACAGCATCCGATGAATATGTGATGGGGAAAGAAAATGAAAAATGTGGAGATGCTGAAAATAAGGAAAAGATTGGATGTTGAAGAATCAAGCACGATAAATTGTGGGATACGGTTAAACCCATTATTCTAACTTGAAATAGAGGAACACGGCTTTGGTGCACTCTCATGGTTGTGGGGTGTCTTTGGGGTAGGTGTCTTCTTGATGTCTTAGAGGATGGGACATCCCCATGGTGTGGCAGGAGGCAGGGATGGTCAGAAGCTTCCTCAGCTGTAGCAAAAAATGTCTTAATATCCTTTTTGTTTTGATTTTTTTTTTAGCCTTGAAATAAAATGGCGCAGAACCGAATTACACAAAACTTTTTATCATGCTCATGAAAATGCTGGCACAAGGTGGAGTGTGGAGCCATCGTTCACACCAACATCAAGGTAGGATATGAAAGAGGTTTGGGTGGAGGATGCCTGCAGGCTGCCATTAGCACCTCTTAAAAAGGCACATACTGAATACAGTTTGGAGGAGAGATCTGTACGTCTTCTACCTATGCACAGTTCAGTCTCTTCTCCACTCCTGAGGCTGCAGATCCCCAGGGAGCTTCCTCCATGATGCTTCTCATTACCAACACAAATCGTGGCCATGGAGGAACACATCAGTGTGGATCCCATGCTGGGATGAGACCCCATTGCCTGTGCCTTCCACTGTAAGCCAGTGCCGGTGCCTCACCACCAGCATTTGCCCATAGTTTCCCATTAGGATCCAGCCTAGCTGAGTGTTTTGGGTAAGTGTCCCTATGCCAACAGGCATTAGCATCTCCCAGCATGGAGAAAGCAGGAAGAGGCAGGGGAGCGTGGTCCTTTTTCTGGGCAAGGATGATGGACAGCCACCCCTAACACTGGCATCATGGAGGCTGGAATTTTAAGAAGCAATTTTGGAGTCATTAGTTGTACTTTTATAACTCAGGATAGGGGATACAGTGCAAATATTGCTCCTATTCCTACACCCTTGAGCGTGGTAGAAGAGAAACCTCTTGCAGAAATAAATGTTTCCTGTGATCTGGGCTGACTGGAGCCAGGGACTGATTTCTGTTCCTCACCAGTGCCAAACGAGTTCCCTGAGGACCACCACTGGCCCAAGTGTGCCTGTACTCACTGGCCTCTTTGTACTGGCCTCATGACTGTCCTTGCCGTGGTGACTTCCTCAGTGGGAGCAGGTTTGAATCCCCATGCCAAACATGCTTGGAAAGAGTGGCTCATCCTCCTGCTGTAGTTTCTAACTTTGTTTTAAATGTGGTTTAGGTTTCACAAATCCATTGTAACTGTTTTTTGCTCTTCTCCTAGCCTCAGAAAACAGCGCAGTGTTAAATATGATTTCTTGATGGTGTTTTAAACATGCAATTGCAGAATCAACACTAAGGACACTAAGGAGCTTTTGCCTGTGTTTTCTGTGCCACAAAGGTGGGGCAAGTGACCCATGAGCTACCCATCATTTTTAGTGTTGTAAATAACCACAGTTTGTGTTTTCTGTAGATCAGAGATAGGTGGGACAGATGGAAGAGATCACCAAGGCAGACAGTCCCATGACAGAGAGATGCCCCCATGGAGGCAGCTGTTTTATCTACCACAAAAGTGAATTAGACAAAGAGGGATTTGGATGGGGCACCAAACCCACCAGCAGCCAGTCGGGGAGTGACTTGAGATAAAGTGATGAAAAATAACATGGAGAGTTATTAAGGCTGAGGTCTGTGGTGTAAAGATAAATGTGCCATGGATGAAATTCTGCTGCTTAAAAGGTAACACCAAAGGTTACATTATTGTCAGTGGACTCTTGCTCCTGCTTTTGTGACACCCATGGTTGCAGCTCTGCAGTCAGATGGTGACTGGAGAGAAGCAGCGATAGGAAAACCACATCCAAGAGACAGGGAAGGTGAGGTGTACACAAGACCCACGGGTGGCAGAGGTACTCATCCTCAAACCTGCCTTGCAGAGCAAAAGGAGAGCCAGCTCTGCTTTTTTGCCAAAAAACAGAAATCAAGGGAAAGGAACCATAACACATGATGGGTATTTGCTCTTTGGGTTTTCCTTTCAGTAGCACAGTTGGTTTTTGATGCAATTTGTGTCTCATGCTTGTGGATGTGTAATGTGAGGCAAAGCATTCATTATTGGGGAGCCACAACCAATAGATGAATAACACAGTTGGGTGCCAATGTTAGTGTTGGCTGTGCGTAGCCATCATGTTGGTAACCTGCATTAATTGCTCATGGCAAAACCTATGGGTTGGTTTTCCTTAGCAACTACTTTGTAATCACAGAGAGAGTCCAACAAAAGCAGTAATAAAGTATAATTATGTAGTTATTTTTTTAACAGTTACCAGGTCATTCTTGGATATATACATATATAAAAATATATATAATTAATGTGTTGCTGCTGTGTGCTGGTTGGCTGGGAGAAGCCACGGTTTGGAGCATGAAGCAGCTGCAGCTTCCTCCACTGCTGATGTTTTAGGAGGTGTAACAGCTTCTGCTCACTCTTCTTGGTTGGGAGGAAGTGTTGCTTTGTCCCCTGCCTTTTGGCCATGGTGCTCTATCCAGTCCTTGGCAGTCCTCTGTCACCTCCTCCCATCTGATGGCACCTTTGCTTCTTGCCTGGTGCATGTCTGTGTGACTGAAGCATTTCTGGTTGTCTGCAGGGATTTTAGCCAAACACCATGGCAGAAAGTGCTCTTAGCACATTAGGCAGCACTGACGAAGATGGATACGAGCACAGAAAACTGCTGCTATTACAGCAGTATTTTTAAAAGACTAAGTGCAGAATGGATGCAGAGGGTCTTGTTTGGTCATGTGCTGATTCTTCTGCATCTTATATGATGTGTAGAGCAGATTGAGGATTTTCTTTTTTAAATGAAGGAAAAGGAAATTTGTGTGCAAACTTAAATTTTCCACATGAAAATCTCAGGTTTGCTACCGTAAAATCTGATGGGGACAATCAAACCACAATGGTATATTTTGGATTGGCTTGGGAACACACCAGTGTGCCAAAGTCCAGCAGCCTCAGCTGGATGCCCTGATCTGAGAATATCACGGTCCCCTATTGTATATCCCATCAAACATAAACAGTTGTGACTTGATTTTTCTTCTATATAAAAAAGCAGTGTTTCAGCATTTGTCTGAAAACAAATGCCAGTTAATGTTCTTCATGTCTATTAAATAGGAAATCAGTGAATAAGAATGAAAGAGTGAGAAATAATCTTTAATAATTTGGTATTTAGTTGATAATAACGTAGATCTTTGCCCCAAAATTTGAAATTCAAGCAACTAGCCAACTTATGCAATATTTAGAAAATGTGTGATCTTCTGATTATGCCAGAGGAAAATGTTTAGGAATTCACAGAGCAGTCTCTGTGGTGGGTTTAGATTTAGGGATTCACTTGAGCATCTGCTTAGGTCCCATTGATGCTGTAAGACCTAAATCCCATTCCTAAGTAGCAGGGCTTTCCCAGGTGAGGTTCAGGTTGGAAAAGTGCCTCTCTGCTGGGTCTGTTTCAAGCCTTTCTTCCCACTTATCCTGCAGTGAGATGGATGTCCAGGGGGAGGGAGTAATTTCCCCAGACATCTCCTGTACCTTGCAGCTGGATCCAGTCTTGGCTGTGAGCTGGGCACAGCCCTCACAGTTTAGGAGGCAGTTCCTGTAAGCCCAGAACAAGGCTAATTTCAGGCTATTAGGGTTTTGGCTTTCAAAGCCTTGGTTCCCCCATTCTGCTCTCTGCCTAAACCCTAGCAGGTGAGTCTGGGGCTGCCTAATGTGAGTTTACTCCTTTTGCAAATGCATAGTATTGCTGAATCCCACAGACCTGCTCCACTTTTTGATCAAGGTATGTTGGGTAAGACACTTGCCACTGCCTCTATGCAGTGTTTTCAGTGATTTTCAATGGACAGTTGTCTTTTCCTAAATTTAAAATGTATTTCTATGGAAACTGTGAGGCTAGAAGAATTATTTGAAAAAGTTTAATACCTAAAAGCAGCCAAGATAATGGCAATGGGCAGACATACAATGGCGCATGGGATATCCCCAGCATCCTGAACAGTTGAGCTGCAGATGTAGGCAGGAGGAATGGAGGATATATCCAGTATTCACCCCTCAGTCTGCACTCCGCGTGCATCCCTTGCATGGTGCTTACCAGCCTGACGTGCTCCCTGGGACTGTGGGCAGCATGACTGGGAAGAAACTTGGGCAAACTGGAACCAGGGAGTTGTACTGGGATGTGATAAAAGCACACAGAGGAGTGAAGCCCGTGCAGCTCACTTGATGCAAACTGCAGTGTGCCCTTGTCTGGGTGCGGAGGTCGGTGGTGGTGCAGCGCTTCCACAGCAGAGCCTGCATGGAAGCTATTTCCGACACCCATAAAAATCTTTATGTCTCTGCGATCAGGATTCGGCGATGCAAATTTGCTGTGTCAAAGGAAGATACTGCTGTAAATGAATTAGTACAAGAAGAACTTCTTATTTAAGAAGTGCTGACTCTGCACTCTCCCCTATGCCCTCGCTCTTAAAACTGAAGTCTGGGCTTGCTGCTTGCTATGATCTATATTTAGATACTTGTAAATGAAGTTTTGCAGTCACATGGCTGCATTCTCGCACGGCTTCATGGAGCTGTTTTTTCACATTATAGAGATTTATACGTTTGCGTTTACATATTGCAGGTGTTTCCATAAAAGCTTGGGATAGCCACATTAAGAAGGATGGCCTGAAAGAAAACCAAGAAGTGTGCACCTAAAATCAATGTCCTGGGGCAAAAGAGTGAAGTCACTGTAGAAACAAGGGAGTCACAGACAAGTAAGATTGATGGATGTGGGCTTTTCGAGAGCACCTCATCCAAGCAGAGGGTCGAGTCGTGCAAGGGGACAGCATCCCTTTCGGGATGTATCTCGTGCAATGCTCCCACTAAGCTGCTGAGCCCCTAGCAGAATATGTCAAAGTGTCAGAGAGTGCTGCAGTGCTGAGTTCATGCTATGTAAATGATAGCCTGGTGAATTATGTGCTGTACACGCTACACACAAATCCTGTCCCAACCAGTCCTATAAGAGGAGATAGCATTCTTGCCGGTGTGTCCTCTGCTCCAGGAACCTTGCCAGGAGGACACACCATAATTCATGCTCTGCTGATGCTTTACAAAAGTTGCAGCCTGTACCTTGGCTGCTGTGCTGCTGACCCCAGCATCCATGTCACCCGCCAGCCCCCCTGAGCCTGGTGGCTGACTGCATACCCCGATGCAGGTGGGCAGGCTAAGGTGTAAGCTAGCCCTCTGGCTGGCATGGGGAGTACCCCAGCATCCATGTCACCCGCCAGCCCCCCCGAGCCTGGTGGCTGACTGCATACCCTGATGCCCACCGTGGGCAGGCTAAGGTGTAAGCTAGCCCTCCGGCTGGCATGGGCAGCGCAGGCAGGCAGTCCTGCCTTGCCCTTGGCTGAAAAAACAAGGTGGTAATTCGTAGGGCTTCTCCTTAGCTGAAGAACCCCTCCAATCTCTGCTGAGTAACAGCTACCGAAAGCAAAGGATATAAACACTTAATTTAACCTGGTTCAGGACTCACCATAAAGCTGTAATGTAACATCTTCCATGAGGCAGTGTCTGGGAAACAGGAGGTTTCCCAGAGAGAGGGGGCAGGCTGATGGTGTGGGATGACAGGGGAATTTCACAGTGAACTGAAATATTTCTAAAACACTGATGGGGGGGATGGCAGAATTTTGGGGCAGAATGGTGAGAAAGAGTTTGGCTGCAGGAGAAGAGTGTTTCCTCGCAGCCTCCATCCCTTTTTCCATGATGTGTTGTAAGCTTGGCCCAAGGAGGACCCGGGTACAAATCCCATCTTCTGGACTGTGCAAGACAAGGTGCAATGCGGTGCAAGTAGGGTGGCCAGGTGGGTAAGCAGGGTCAGGAGCAGCCGGGCAGGTGGGTGCCAGGCGAGCACACCCAGAGGAGCCAGTCTGCCTTTTTTTGAGGGCTTCTGCTTTTTTGGAGACTCGTTGGGGAACTGAAAAATCTCCAATTTCCTGCTGCCACAGACAAGGCTGGGTGCTGGCCCAAATGTGGGTCAAGAGTGACACCCTGTGGACAAGTTACTCTTTGTCGTAACTTCTCCAGGTTTTCTCTCCTGCTCTTTTATTTATTTATTTGCTTCTGGCTTTATCCCCCCATACACACACTCTCTGCTTGCACACCCCTCCTCAAGCCTCCAGCTTGCTCAGAATGCCCTGCAAGCACCGCAGCCCTCAGGGACCAGCGTTTCCCATCCCTTAAAAGCGACGGGCTGAGAAGAGGGGTCCCAAATCCTCCTCTTTTTGTTGTTGTTGTTTTGGTTTGGGTTTTTTAGTTTCTTTTGTTTGGTTGGCTTTTTTGTGTGTTTTTTTGTTGTTGTTGTTGTTTTGTTTTGATTTTTTTGGTTTTGGTTTTGTTCTGTTTTGGGTTTTTTTTGTTGTTGTTGTTCCTTTTTGCTTTGTCCCCGTTTTGCACTCGGTTTCCTCTGTGCAGCTCGGCGAGTGGCTGCCGCTCCTGGCCCCGCTGTCGCTCCCCTTCTCGGCTCGCCCCGGCTCCGCCGCCCCGCAGCTCATCAGCTGGAGCCGGCTGCGCTCCCGGGGCTCGTAAATCTCCCGGCTGCTCGCAAAATTTGGCAAGTATGAACTCAGGCTGTCTGTTAAAGCGGGAGAGAAACTGCGTGGGCTTCCCCCACAGCCACCCCCACACCCTCTCTGTCCTCCGCAGTTCCCCGAGCCACCCCCCCGGGGGGAGTATTCCTGCCCAAACGTGAAAACTCAAAAAAAAAAAAAATAAAGAGAA
>NW_010160282.1:0-11183 GCF_000695765.1 Mesitornis unicolor | reverse complement strand
TTCTAAGTGAGCTGTACAATATACACGTTAAAAGATGGTCACGGCTAAGAACTTGCTTAGATTGTGGCCTACAAAGTCCATCTCCATCAGTTAACTTTGTAAGTAAGTAAGTTTGGGGCACACCAGTTCAGTACCCACCTCAAATTAGTTCTGTCAGCTCCATCAAGGGGTCTGATGAAAAGTCCTGTGCTCCTCATCTTCAAACTGTGACAGCAGCAGCAGCATCGCTACTGCAACACAGAGCACAGACATTGGTGAGACAGAGACCTCACAATGTCAAGGATGTGCAGACTTGGAAAAAGGTCTCTCTTCTAAAAAGCTCATAGTTTTCGCCAACAGTAATCTAATAAAGCACAAAATGGGAGAATTTACTTTACTGTATGAAAAAAACATGTGGGAAAAGTATTGAAAGGGAGGCTGAAACATGGAGAGATTATGAATTACCCCAGATCACACAGGAATTCAGCAGCAGAGCTAGGAAATCAATCCAGCTCTCATGTGCTTCAGCACGTTTTAAACACAGTGTAGTCCTTGATATTTGCCGACTCTTTGTCTGATCTATGTAGCTTGTAAGCAGGGAAGTACGTTTTAAACACAGTGTAGTCCTTGATATTTGTCGACTCTTCGTCTGATCTATGTAGCTTGTAGCAGGGAAGTGAAATAAAGTGGTCTAATACCAACTGGTCACAAGAATGTTTCATTTTCAGTGAAATGGGATTGGATTTGGATACATACGGGCAGAAGGTTTGTGCCACTTCAGCAGGCTTTAATTCAATCACTGTTTTCATGGCTCAGAAATCTCACTCTTGCGTAAGTGCCACATCACTCAAGCTGCTGAATAAGGGGATTTCTCCAGAATTCTGATTATTTTTGGTTCTCAAAATAAACTGTTCATGTTGCCAATTTGTTTACTTGACACAACACAATAGGAAGGACTTAATTTATGGAGCCTGCAGAAGGAAGGAAACCTTCAGCAGTTTTACTGGTCACGTTTGTACACCTGTGGCATAAAATCAAACTCATGGTGTTTGTTGCTTTTCCTACCTGGGGAGGCTCAGACCATGGCCTGTTACAGAAAGGGATGAGCACACATCAGCTTTGCCCGTAGTTCAGCACATGGGATACCAACACCAGTCACATTTCTGCAGATCAACTTCAAGAGTACTAAAACGACCTTTTAAAAAATACCTTTTAAGGCACATTGCAGCACGAGTAAGAAAATGGACCCCAACTCCTCATTCGACTGGCTCCACGTGCTGAATTACAGCAGAACATACAAGTACCTCTACTTGGAAGGGAACCCCCCCAGCCTTCAGTGGCGGCTGTCTTCATCGTCTCGTACCTCCTCATCTTCCTGCTCTGCATGGTTGGCAACACAGCGGTTTGCTGCATCGTTCTGAAGAGCAAACGGATGCGCACGGTCACGTACCTCTTCATCCTGAACCTGGCTGTCAGCGATTTGCTGGTGGGCATCTTCTGCATGCCCACCACCCTCCTGGACAACATCATTGCAGGTAGGGTTTGCATCTCTGAGCGCTGGGACCCTGAGACACCCTCAAATGGCTCCTTACCTCTGTCCCTGGAGCACAGAAACCAACTCCTTCAAGAACCCTGGGGCAAACTGGGAGCCCTCATTTTGCATAGGCAGAAGGGGCAAAACCTCTCACACATGGCACCCCCATGGGTTAGAGAAGTTTAGGTGTCCTTGCACCTCTCTGCTCAGCAGAGACCTCAGGGAGGGTGAAGGTGCCACGGCTTTGAGGGTACTCAGGAGGGCATTGCAGTCAGCACTCACCACTCACCACGGGCAGTGACAACTCACCAAATTTATCAAAGCATTTCTTTATATAGCCTCTGCCTTCCTAACCCCTGCTACAGCCTGGCAGAGCAAAAGCAATGCATTAGTTCTGGGGCAGAGATTTCCTGCTGTAAGCCCAGCACTGCAGTGAGGTGGCAGCAATTTCAATTGTCTGTTTGCTCCCAGGTTGGCCGTTCGGGAGCCTGGTCTGCAAGATGAGCGGGATGGTCCAAGGAGTTTCTGTCTCTGCCTCTGTCTTCACCCTGGTTGCTATTGCCGTGGACAGGTAAGGTGATGCAGACACCGTAAACTGTCACTTCCCTCTCCCTCAGGCCGCCTGTCTGTGCTGAGGCCCATTTATTAATTGACACAACACTGCTATAGATTAGGTGTATTTTGCTCCTAGGGCTATTAAGCAAAACAAAACGTGGCCGGGTCTAAAGAGCAGCCACAGCAATTTGCTCCTGCACTGGTATCTCTTAAAGATGGTATGGCCAGGCTGGAACTGGTGTGCTCCTTAGCTATTAAGTTAACAACAAATGTGGCCTTCTTTAGATTGTTTTTTACCATCACAGCTCTTAAATGGAGCAACAAAATACAACTCCTCTGGTTTATGCAGGACGAGGAGATGGTCCCATCTCTGTTTTTAAAAACCATACAATTTACAAGGTGGACGTGTGCTTGCCTGTTGGAGTCAGCATTCCTTAACCAGCTCCTCCACGTGTTGCCGTGTGTCTCTGCCCCAGGTTCCGGTGCATCGTGTATCCGTTCAAGCAGAAGCTGACCATTTCCACCGCCGTCGTCATTATCGCAGTCATCTGGGTCCTGGCCGTCACCATCATGTGTCCGTCTGCGGTCATGCTGCAGGTACGAGAAGAGAAGCATTTCAGGGTGATCCTTGGCTACGGCAACGCAACCCGCCCCGTCTACTGGTGCCGGGAGGACTGGCCCGACCCGGCAATGAGGAAGATTTACACCACGGTTCTCTTTGCCAACATCTACCTGGCTCCCCTGTCGCTCATTGTCATCATGTACGGCAGGATCAGCGTCGCTCTCTTCAACACAGCGATGCCCGCGGTGGGAAAAATCACCCGGGAGCAGCGGCGCTGCGTGTCGAAGAAGAAGCAAAAAGTCATCAAGATGCTCATCGTGGTGGCTTTGCTTTTCACCCTGTCCTGGCTTCCCCTGTGGACTCTGATGCTGCTTTCGGACTACGCCAACCTTTCGGATGAGCAGCTGCAGCTCATCAACATTTACATCTACCCCTTTGCTCACTGGCTGGCCTTTTTCAACAGCAGCGTCAACCCCATCATCTACGGCTTCTTTAACGAAAACTTTCGCCGGGGCTTTCAGGCCGCCTTTCAGCTTCAGCTCTGCTCCGGGGAGGTCTATTCCCAGCGAGGCAAAAACAACGTCGCTTTGCCCCCTGCCCGGGACCATGCTGGTCAAAATGCTAAGGAGGAGGGGAAGAGAGTCCGGAAATGTAATTGGGTGGATAATGAGCAGGACTTGGTAATGGAGGATCTACAGGAGCCCTGCAATGATGGGATTAAGTGAAGCATGCCATAAACTACATGATTTATGTCTGGCAGAGCTTATTTCCTGTGCTGTAAAACTCATGCTCTGTAAGCCCTTTCTGACACTTGTTTGTTCTGAAGGAGATGTGCCACTTACACAATACCTGACCGTGGAGACAAGCAGAAAACCAAATGGAGCCTCCTGAGCTACCAGCTCAAAGCAGGGCTGGCTCCCTTGCAGCCAGGGATGACTCACGACTCCTGAACTGGGCTGGAGCAAAGCCGTGGTTGACATGGGATTATCTTCCATTTACTGTGAGGGAAAGAAAAGAGACCTATGGTTATTGACTGGGATACAATTACTCATGAAACTCACTGATGAAGAGGAGAACATTCATTCATTCGCTTCTGTGAATTTCTCAGAGTGGCTGAAGCAGGGCTGCTTGAACAACATTTCTTGTGATGTTTCAGCACGTAAGGCTGGTTGTTGCTGTTCACAACTGCAATTTCCTTCTGATACCAGGCAATGAAAGCATCACTGCTGTTTGCAGCACCCAGCCAGACTGCAGAGCTGGGTACAGGAGGGACTCCTGAGACTTGACATGGCCTGGGCGTATGCATCATGGGGGAATTCAAATCTTGGGGCTCAGGGCACCTCCAGCCACTGCGGCTGAGGGCATCCCTGTTATTGCATTAAGAAACCATTTTATCTGTAGCAAAAAGTAAATATTTTCAGTCAGATACCATTTATTCCTCTTTCTGGTTGCCCCTCCTTGTTAAGTCTGTGATATTAATTCTTGTTGCAACTGGAGAAATAAATAGGAGTGAAAATTTGAGAAATAAAGGATGAAAAATGTCCCTTTTCTGTGGGATCTCAATTCTATTTTGGGGAGGGCAGGTATAAGTCACTTAGAAAGACTGTCACTTCAATACCAGCAGGAGAGAAAACCCCTTTAAGGCCCACTCAGTCTGACAGGGCCCAGCAGGTACAGACAGCAATGCTGGAAACACCTCAGAGTGTACTGAAATCAGGGAGGGATGCAGGTTGGTGCAAGGACCAGGCCACACAGATCTGCTAGAGGATCAGATCATCACCACACCTGGTCCTGTGAGGGTCTCTAGGGGATAAATGCCTGGTACGGTCATTCCCCAGGATTAGGTGGCATTCTTGGTGATCAAACTGCAGTCCTTCTTCAGGTGAATTGGAGAACCCTTCAGATCACTACAGATCCACACAATTCAGGAAAACTGACAACTTTTCAGGCTGTGTTGTCCTAAATTTCAAAATTAATAAGTTTTTCTTTTTAAAGACTGAATTTCAGAATGCTTTCTGAACACCACCCCGAAACAGAAATCTCACTGTGACTGAACTGTGACAATCTCTAACATAACATATTTTTAAAAATTGAAAACAATCTCTTTTAAAAAGCAACATTTCATGCTGGAAACAGACAGGAGGAGATGAAGATCATTATGCAGCCGTCACCACCTGCAGCTTGCTGTCTCCTGCAGCCCAAATACTCACACATTGAACTCTCTGCAGCCTCTTCAGAATCCACAACTTAGGGGGATGGCAAAGACAAAACTCCCAAACTGAGAGGTATCAATACATCAGCTCACACAAAGGGTTTTGAAGTGGGTCCAGCAGCAGCTGGACCACTGAGGCCTTGGTGTTTACCGGTGTGACACAGGGGACACCATCAACACCATGGGACCACCTCTGTCATTCTTCTTCCTGCAAGCACTGAGCGACTTGAGCACTTTTCAGCGTCAGTGTCCAAATTATGGCATTTTATCACATGCTGAAGAATTTGAATTTATCTGCAGAGGTGCCAGGTGACTGAGGAGTCTATGTAACTGAAATTGCAGGTATCTGAGATTTTAGGTAATAGGAAAGCTGTACTAATTGCTAGCAGTAATGATAAGCTACACTGCTTGTTATAATCTTTATGTAATAATGAAACTGTAATTATAACTACAGCCCTGTGCCCAGTTGTTCTCATTCTACCAAGGATCCTCAGAAAAACCTGCCTGTTCTCATAGCATCAGGTGACAAAACCCCAAAACCATCCTCCCAAAAAGCTAGTGGGGATTTGTGAAGTATGAATCACCTCAAACCAAATCAGACTGAAGTCCCATTTAAATGTAGGGCCTTGTCTCGTGATGCTGTGGGTGCACCATGTCATACCTGGCTTTGCTGACCCCGCATGGTTTCAGACCTTCCCCATGGCCACGGGCTGCTCTGGCCTGACCTGGACAGGACTCTGAGCTCAGCTCTTCTCACAGGAATGCTGTGGGGCTGTGTCCTCATTTGGGGAGTCCTCTGCTGCCAGCCTGGGCTCCTGGCTCTGTTTCTTCCTGTGTAATAATAAAAAAAGGGAATAAATTAGGTATAAACCATTTCAAAAAGAAGAAAGAAAAACCCCAAGTGACTAGGAAAAGGTAGACATCTGTCAACACAACTTCTCCGATCAGCAGAGCGTGGCAGTAACAGTTGTATTTGCATTTCTCTAACCTCCTGCTTTCACACCACAGTATATTTTACAGTTTGCATCAGGCAAGCATCAGTTTGCAGGGATGAATCGATATGTTTGTTATATCAGCTTGGACTGAACACTGCATACATCCTGGCACTGTACAGCACTCTGGTCTGAATTTGCAGCCACAGCTGACAACCAGAAAGGATTATCTGGAAACTATAAGAACTGCCTATTTGCCCCATTTTCACAGCCTCTAGTTCCATAGGCAAGAAGCTTTCTTAAAGTCTTTGGTCTTGAAGATGACCATAGATGTGTTTTCTGTGAAGGGACAGAATAAAAGAAGGAAGAAAAAGGAAGTAAAATTTCCCACAATTTCTTCTCAATTTTAATAAAAGACATTTCTGAAAGCCAGGGAGCACATGTGGTTTACCCACACTGTAGAACATCCCGTGCTCTGATTTAATAAACACTCCCAGTTTGCAAACACTGAGCTTTCCAACAGCTACTGGGGTCCAAAGACGGAATCGCTGGCTGTTTGGGGATTGTAGCAACAGCAACCACCTCCCAGAACATATGAATTAATTTGGATGTCACCAAATATCCAATGGCAGGATACACATCCCTCTCTTGTCGAGCACTGCCTTGAAACAATTCATGTTTGCAAACACCAGAGGAGCAGCACCTTGCATCTTCTCATCCCTTCTCACTCCCAAATTGCTGCTGCACAACAGGGCTCCTCCAGACTCAGCCAGGGATGGCAATGTCCAAGAGAGACCTTCAAAAGAGCTGAACAGGACCTGTCCTTTCTGAGGGCAGAGCAAAAGTGCCCAGAGAAGTGCTTACAGGTATTACAAACCTGGTGACTGCTATCGATCATTCGTGGCTATTCGATGAACAGGAAATCAAGGCTTCAGTCCCGTGTGCCAGCCCAGGAGATGCCACACAGAAATAACTCTAATTTTCCCTTCAGCAGAGCTTAGCGTCCTGTTTGCTCTCATTGAGGAAATAATGAATGCTTCATCTCCCTGCACATGTGTCTCCAAAGCTGTCAGCACCCTGGCTCCATAAATGGGAAGAAAACATCTGTCCCCATGGCTCAGCCAAGGGCTGAGACTGCATCTCTGGCCCCTTCACTTCAGTCCTCACCTCTAATACCTGTTGCATGCAGTGACAGAAATACTCCCGTGTCTCACACTCTGGGTCCTCCACGAACAGCCAAGACAGGCAGTGAAGGATGAGGATCCCAGAGCCAGCACTGCCTGTCCTTCGGCTCCCAAGGTGCAGTGGTGCTGATGGCAGCGTCCTGCTGGTACAACGGCTCTCACATCACTGTCCTGCTGGTACATCAGCTCTCATGCCACTGGCGCAGGGGACCACAGGGGCACCAGACACCAGTGGTACCACAGAGGGCAAATTGTGCCCCTGGCCGCTTGTTTGGGGTGTGTCTGCGCTGTCACCGCTGCAGGACTCTCACTGCAGAGGCTGTCTCTGACTCGCCCTGCTGTCCCCTCACTGCAGACCTTGGGGCTGAGCTGTCTTCACCAGTGAAGTGCACTGCCTGGAATTGCTCTGCTCTTTTCTAAGATTTTCCTCTCACTCACCAGCAGCTCCCTTCTCAGGGGTTGCACTCCCTTGGCATCATTTTCTGCCTAAATCCATGCTGTAAAGAGAAGGTTCAGGGTTCGCCTGTACTCGTTAAACAAGTGTGGATTTAATCGTGCCCTTTCAAGCTTATCCAACCTCTGCCATCCTTGTCTCACTGTCACTGCTCAGCGATTTCTTCCTGACTCGAGGCTAAGCCACGAGAGGCAATTCCTTCTCACCGTGCTCTCTAATTGCTGACAAAAGGTGAACTCTTCAGGAAACGTTTCCTACTTTGGTTTTTCCTCACAGAGTTTTTAAAACTGCAGGTTGGGGTGGTTGGCACCAATGGTTTCTTTTATGGTTATCTTGAAGGTGTCTCTGAATTCTTCAAGAGCTCAGGATCCTAAGGGCAAATATCAAGAATTCAAAGCTGCTTTGGTTTTTAGAGATAAATAGAGGGTTTCTCAAACGTTTCTCCTTCCCTCTGAACTGACAGCACTGAGGATAAGGATCCAGGGACAATTTTCCCATCTTCCAAAAATGGAATATCTCATTGCCTGTCTCAATTGAAAAATAAATAGTCATCATGGACATCAATGCTGAAACAACTCAGAAACCACTCAGCAAACACCCTGCACATCTGGAAATGTTAATAAGGAAGTCACAGTCCTCCGCTTAGACACTTGGTGCTCTCACATTCTGCTGAGAAGAGGCAAACAGCTAAAATTTCTGCCATAAGGTAAAGAAAGTGTTATAAACAATTAAGTTGATGTACAAAAAAAAGGATGCTAATTGGCATAATTACTGTAATTCACAGAATTACACCGAGAAAAGTAAACATTGTTGCTGGGTAGTGAAAAAAACAGGTCATTAAAATGATATCATCCCACACCAGCAGAATATCAAGGGAGTAAAGCAAATTACACATTAATAGATGTGTCAAAATCCTTAGCTATGACACTGCCAAGTTCTGTTTGCTTTCCCATTGCTTTTGCTTACCAAATTATAATAAAGTTTTCCTCTAATTTACTATCAGACAAGATAAATTTCTTTACAAGCTCTTAACTTTGTAAATTGCTCTTATTGACATTTAAACTCAGTGTCAGTGCAGCCCCTCCACTCACAGCCGTGGGCTCTGCGGCTCAACTTGAGCAGAAAACAGCTCAGGATGAAAAGTGCGAGCGTACCTGAGAAAGGGGTTTGTGCACAGCAAGATATGGCCAGAATAATGGGGAAATGGAAATGAATTATCTAAATAAACTCAAATAATCCATGGCTTTCATCTTTGTAGACTCTCTGATCCTCACACCAGGCAGTATTTTTGCCCAAATTCACCGTATGCATTAAAGGCAAGGTATTTCATTCAAAAAATGCTGATCTGAATGATGCTTTCTAGAGGAAGACTGACTGCTTTTCTAAGCGATCTGCCTGGCTGATTTATGGAAGGTAGACATGTTGACAGTGTTTAATTCCACCATGTATTAAAACATTCCAACACAATTTAAAAGGAGATTACAAAAATAGAGAGGTTGTTACCAAGTGGCAAATACAGCCTCGAGCCAGCCTGGTCCATGGATGTGTCACTGATCTGCTGATCTTAAAGGTCTTCAAAAATGGCAATGGTGGGGTTTTCCCCCCATTTTCCCACTTGTCTCTCTGTAAAAACATAAAACACCAGTTAGAAAAAGGCAGCTAGTTATACTTTCAAAATAATCCAAAGCATCATCGGAAAACTGTGAAAAACTGGTATTTGGTGACTGATTTGCAGATCAGAAAACCTCTTCAATGGATTAATTTCACTTCATCTTATAACACTTGGCCAGTCTGCTCAAGGGCTCTGTGGATATTGCAGTATCGAGGGTGCCCAGGCAGCCTCATCTGTCAGCACCATCTTCTCAGAGCAGAACCACTGGCTCCTTTCCAAACTGCCTGTGCAATCTGGTTTTCCCAAAGAAATTAAGAAATTGCTTAGGGCAGTCTGGAGATGAAGCTATCAGAAAGGAAAATAAGGAATAAATATTCATGTAATAGCCTTTGTGCTCTGCTGGGCTGAATTTGGAAGGTTAAATTATCTGCACCACAAACAGATGAGAACCCCAGAGAGAAAGCAAGGATACCAAAGGTGTATGACAGTACCAAAGTACCGATTTCTGTTTTGTAGCATGATCAGCTTCGTTTTAGCACGGGCACTGAGAAAGGCTTTGATCTGGGTATAACACACAGAATGGCCTTCGCTTTTTAAATCTCTGTGTAAGCAATGAGCTAAGTGACGGTGCACACAGCACATGCAGTTAACCCAGGAGATCTGAGTTTGGTGACTGACCCATGGACTTCCTGAGCTCAGACTCCAGAAGAGGGAAAAGGGAATATTTATACCACGTTGGCTGGTGAGAAACAGCTCTGGAAACAGACTGGGTGTTTCAGACTCACAAATGAGCAGGAGAAAAACCCCTGTGTGTTTTACCCCGAGCAGCATCAGGACAGTGTTTCAGTGACTTGAGCTCCCCACATCCCCTGAGGCAGACTCCCAGTTCCAGACACTTGTTAGTGACAGCATGGTTGTACTTACTTGTACTTTTAAACTGGGGAGTTTCAAGTGTGATGGTTGCTGTTTTTGCAGATATGCAGCCAAAAAAGCCTTCATTTGGACAGCAATCACCCCAGGCTTCAAGCAGTGACTCTGTTTCAAAACAGTGTCCTTCACCACCAGAAGCAGTCAGTTGTGACCACACTGACCCCACGCAGGACACAGATGGGAGCACGGCCAATTCAGCGCTGGGACATGCAGGTGAGCCCCCTCGCCCCAGCCCCAAGCCAGCCTCCACCTGCACACACAAGCACAGCTTCCCCACCTCCTGCTCCACTGCTGTGCCTCCTGCAGTCGCTCTCTGCGTCTCCCAAAGCTCTGCACACACACGCAGGGGTGCCCAGGCTGCTCACACACCATGGGGTCAGCAAGGGGCAGCGACAAGGGGTACGGAGATGCCAAAACAGCTGGGGAACGGCGTTGTCCTCTGTTCTGCAATTACAAACATATATATTTACATATACATTTATATATATTTATACTTGATGTGAGTATTTTCTACCAGTTCAAAAGCCAGGGAGGGGATGCAGGACACTGGACCTGAGACTGGGTAAGCATCGTTTATTACCAGGTTGTCAAATACCTACCAAAGTCTATGGCAATCACACCACAGAATGGGATCTTTCTGCTTGTACAGCACTGTGCAGTTCACATCTACACAAACAGTGATCCCATGAGACACAGCGGCACAGACGGAGGCATTTTTCAGGGAAGAAAATCAAAGGCACTGGAACTGTATAGATATTTTAATGTGCTCTACCACATAATACAATTTATCATAGGACTGCTGACCTCCTACCTGTTCTAAAATACTGGGAGGTCAACCAATTCCTGCCTTAAATCTACAGAAATCGGTGAAGTCATGCCAGAGCTGAATTATATTCCACAGGGGCTTCTGAATAGCAGAATATCTTGTTGCTAGGGCTATCCTGAAGCCTAAAATTGAGTCCATCTCATTTCTGACAGAGCTGCAATTTACCTGGGAAAAGGTAATAATTGCACAGCAGAACAGCTCTACTGGATGCAGTAAGCTTATTAAACATTATTATACATTATATAGCTTATTATACATTAAACCACTTAGGAATGCATAATTAAAATCAATTGGATATTTGACTGTATCTATAGCCATGAAGGAGAGACATATTAATAGGCCCCTGCCCAGCTGCCCTCCAAACAGGGAACATGGCTTTTTCACAGAATCACAGAATCCCAGA
>NW_010160281.1:107898-119529 GCF_000695765.1 Mesitornis unicolor | reverse complement strand
TTTTCCAACCAAGTGATCCTGTGATTCTGTGATTCTGTGATGTCTTTCATTTATAATCAACACAGTCATATAGATTTGCCTCTTCCTGACATTTACGTTTCTCATCCTCTTCTTTCTCACTAATTACAAGCTGTGCAGTACCTAGCAAGCAACAAACAGCCTGCCAGTTACTCTGTCCTCTCTTTTCTTGCCCATAGGTCTACAATTTTTTTATTTCTTTGTGTGCACCAGTACGAGCACACATGTATGCATATGCATACACACACATATATAAGCTCACACGCATCTTTCCCAACACATATCTAAGTGTGTGAGGGGATCACATACAGCAGGACAGTTCCTCTCCATGTAGGAAAGTTTCTCCTCAAAATCACTGGAGTTACACTGAAGTTGAACATGCACTGGGAGAACGCAGCTGAGACCTTTTTTGGTCATTTGGTTTGGTAGGAGTACACATACCACATGGACTAGTACCTGCCTACTGGCAGGGAAAACCTTTTGAAGTAGAGATAAATAAAAACTGTGACATTGATACCAAGATACAAATTCCATTTCCATATGGACTCTCACCTCCATTTCCCAAAGAAATGGAAGTCTATTGAGATGTAGATTTTGGGTTTGGTGGGGCTGGTATTTACAATAAGGTGGACGTGTGACTGGAACTACAATTTCTTTCGAAAACTAACTTCTACTCAGAGCTTTTTTATGGTGTTGAAAAACATTATTTATTTTCCAGAAAGTTCATCTGTAAACCAATTTTATCATTATAATGAGTATTACTTGTTACTTAGTAGAGTTAAGAAAATATGCACAGTAATCAGTATCCATAAAGGAGTCCATACTAGGTAAATCTGTAAGAGATGAACAGTGTCTTGACTTGTCTCAGCTTCAGAGTGATTCTATTTACTGTTTTAAGTGGGCTCTTCTAAGTACATATAATGTACTTAGGAGTTTATTTAGTCTCAATGTGCATAGAGTGACAAAAAAAGGCAGACTGCTTTGTAATACAAAATGCACATTGCTGTTTCTAGCCAGCATGCATTATAAGACCCTTTAAAATATTTTGCAATTGTTTTATGTCTTTCCCAGGCCATGCCATCAATTAGGTTTATGTAAGTAAATGAAATTATGTTAGTGCTCCAGTAGTAAGGACTATATTTGAAATCAGAACTTTTCTTGGCCTTTGAAGATAATTGTGTACAAAACTATTCCTTCATGTGCATATGGCTACAAATTTGACCGACTCCAACACCTGTGCAAACATGTGGTATTATGTGTGTGGATTATCTCTGTAAATATTTGAGTGCCAGATCTCCCACTTGAGTATTGGTGGTGTTGAATAGCATGTTGAGTGTGAGTGCAAGTGTTTGCACTGCTGGATGTGGGAAGGTGTGTTTGTTAGAGCAACTTCACAAGTACATTAAAGAACTGGCAGATTGAAAAACAGGCCTGTGCGATTGAGTGACAATGGTTGCATTGGTATGGAGATCTCAACTCACTGTGGAAGTCTCCAATAAACCTTGATTCATTGTACATCTACACCTAAAATTATCTCACTCATGTAAAATTTGAGTTCTGGGAAGTCACAGTCTAGGTCCCTGGAAGGCTAGACAGTGAGCAGGAGCAGTTTAGTACATCTACCCCCATAGATGTACTTCATGCCTTCTGCATGAAGAAAAAAAAAAAGAAAAAGCAGAACAACAAAGAAACTCACATATTTTTCTTCAGCTCTTCTCCTGCCTCACACACCCTCATTAATTCACAGATTCACTTCCAGAAAGTTTCCAGAAGTTATCTTTGTCTGCCTGTTTCTCTCTCCTCAATGTTTTGTGATTTTGTCTCCTCATTTAACTGCCCAGAACTATTTTTAACAATGTAGAAAAATCGTAAAAAAGAGAAAAGTTTTTCCAAATCAAAAAACACTTGAAGGTTAGAGGTGGCTACTGGCCAGAGCTTTATTTCAAAACCCTATTTGATAATAAGGATTGAGCTAGCAGTAACCTGTGATTACAGCAGAGGCACCATTAAAATGGAAGTGCTGATCAGATGTGAAAGTCAGGACACACTGAAGAGTATTGTCAGGCTCAGTAAGCAGTGTCTGGAGAAGGTAAACAAAAACGGCTCAATTACTATAAGACTAAGGAAATAATAAGTTGAAATACCATTATTTCCTTACAAATAAGGGAATTGAGGAAAGACAGACTATTACAGAAACTTACCCTACTTAGGAGGTGTAGGTCACATCTTCATAGACACAGGCAGTGACAGTGCTGTGGCAGTTTCTGTATCTGGAGAGCAATCTAGAAACAAATTTGCTGAATGGAAAACATGGTACTTTGAGATACAATTATACCATTTGTCTTAAGCCTGCTCAGGCATTTGAAAATGCTTAATACATTAGGAGTCTGCTTGGAAAACACCATCTACCATAACACTGTGAGTCTGCAGTGTTCCCCTATCTCACTTGCACTGTCAGATTTTTGCTGGCCTGTCCTGACTGGGGTCACTGTGTATGGGAGAAGGTGTCTCCTTGCGCAATATTGATAGGGTAGTTAAGGTTCCTTTAGGTCTGCCGTATGGTCATTCAGAAAACCTCCTTTTCTAAACCTACTTACTCCCCTTTTATTTTCTTTGTGTGTGTGTGTGCGTGTGTGCACGTGCACACTCTGCACTTTCTGTACTAATTCCCATCTTCCCTGTGGAAGGAATAATGTAACATAAAGTATGATATAAAAAGCTAGGTAAGCCTAGACATTTCTTCACCTGTGGAGGAGAAAGCAGATACCTTTCTGGAGCAGTGGGTATAGGAGCAAAGAGCTGTCTGAAGGGCTGAGAAGGTTCATTATGCAGAGTGACAGGGGACATCTACATACACTGTGACTCACAGCAAATGTGTTTTATTGTTTATTAAAGTATTTTTATTTTAAATTATTCTGTAAGCTTATAGTTTAAAGTTATTTTCTGTGTCATTTCTCACTTGCAAATACTTCATGCAAATAATTCCCTAAAATACAAATACATCCCAACTCTTACAATTCATCCATGTCGTTTAAGCAAATTTCCTTAAGAAAAACTCTTATCACTATCATAATTACATTTTTTGTGGCTTAAAATACACATAAATTAAATTACTGTAATAATTTGTTCCAGACACAAGACTAGAGATCTGTAAATAATTAACTCAAAAGTGATCTATTTAACTTCGTATTAGGCCAGTAGGAGAGACATTACACACATTTATGAAAACAAGCCAAACACCTTTTTGACTGAGTCGAACATGTACAATTTGGTTACAAGCTTTCTGAAACTGTATCTAAGTGAATTTCCAGCAAATGCATTTTAAATTTCTAATGCTGAAGGCAATTTATCATGCAAACCTGGAGAGTATTGATATTATAAGACTTGCATCTTCCTGTTGAATTAACTCTAAATCTGGCATGTATCGAACACGAAGGGCTTTTTGCCAAACCTTATCCAATTTGGTGACATCAGCAGATGTGACAGATCCCATAACTGTACCATCTCCATCCCTTGTCTATATTTTTATATGAAACTGTAATAAGCAATGGCAACATGTTTTTTGTTTGAGCCAATTTTAAGACTTGAACTTCAAATAACTAAGAAAGCAGTAATTTTTGTTTGGTTTCAAACTCATGATCTCTCTACTATTTCTTTGCTTCCTAACTTGTAAAGAATGAAGCAGATGTGTATTTATGAGACTACTTCTTCTCAGAACAAGTTATGGACTGGCTTCCAAAAGTTACGATCTGCTTTGATTTCTTGTCTAGACATATTTTTATATTGGAAAAGAGAAAAGGAATGTTTGCTGCTTTTTATAGTGTGTCAATGTTTTGATTAATGTTGTATTAAATTTTAAAAAAATCTACTTGAGGCAAGCAAATTTGTGTTCTGCAACACAAGGATTTTATCTCTCATTGCAACAATCTGATATTCATGTGAGGTTCGCACTCTGCTGACTGACTCTGATCATGTCAGAGATCTGTCCTGGTGAAACTAATCAGAAGGGAGTGGCTGATATTTTTTGTCAAAGTATACACAGAAAGACTGCTGTCTCAAGGTTCTTAACAACCTCCCTTGCATGGAGGAAGAATTTTACTGGAGAAAATTTGATATCCAGATTTCTCCTGAAAATTTTTTCCATATGCAGTGCCTCTCAAGTAATTTCCATTGTCTTTCTCCACATTCAGAAAGGAGTTCAGGTCAGGCTCTTTTCCTGGACATGGTGTTTTGCTTCAACCAATACTTGAAAAACCAAACAAGAAAAATGCAGTGAGGCATGATGAGAAAATCTCTGAAGATTTAGAACATAGGTTCCAAAAGTACAATCCAGATGTAAATTGTCACAGACATATAGACCTTAATGGAATTATGCTGATACATGCCAGCTTAAGGTCTAATCCAGAATGTTCATGGGGATACTCAAATGTGTGAAACTGGGCATTCAATTGAGTATAAATTAACTTTCTTGGACAAACCAGATCACATTCATTTGGAACGAAGCCCCTACTAGTTGGCATTAATTTTAGCAGCATTTTTAAGCACCTTTTATAGGGCCTGATTCAAACCCAATGAAGTCAGTGGAACAGCACCTCTTAATGAGTTTGGAATCAGGCGCATCATGCAAACTGTTTCACCATATGTTTCAATGACATTTAAGCTCACTCGTCCCATTTGAAGAATTCTTTATTCAGCTACTCACAGCTTGAGATTCTCAGTTCTTTGGACATTTTTGGTTAATTCTGTTTTTGTTTGGAAGAAGCTGGAATGGGAAGAATTCAGTGAACTTTACAGGCCAGGAAAAATAGTAAGCATTCTGGGGTTGGCTTAAGTTATGAAGGAATTACCTTTTTGAATGCTAATTTAATTATATTGCCCAAACTGTGATACAAAATATAATTATGAGTGTGCCAGAAGTAGAAGAATAATTTGAATTATTTTTTTCTTCAAACTTTAGTTTTGAAAGGAGAAACAAAATAAGACCCAGACCCTACATTTTGCAAGAACATGTAAGATAATTTTTGTTCTTCAGTAGCTGTATTGATGAGCCACATTTATTACAGGATTATTATTCTTCAAAATTATAGTAATGCACCACTAGAAATATAGTTGTCATTATTCTTTATACTCTTACTATAATCATGACAGCCATCTGGGGGACTGTTCCAACAAGATCAGTATGATCCTGTAGAGAAGTAAACATGTTTGTATATAAATTTTCTAAGCATCATCCCATCTTTAACAGCTTAAAATCTCCTGTGAACTGATGAACCTCTAAAAAGAAAAACTGGTTATTACACAAAAGAGCAAATATGAACGGAAAATAAGAAAAATGTGTGTACAAAATTCATGTTTGTAGTTAATTTTTCTGTGTTACAAGGCATTAGTTAGTCTAAAACTAAAAATAAAGACAATCTGAAAAGAATCCTAGTAGTGTGGTTTCTTTTGAACTGCAAATTGACACAGACATTTGATGGGATGGGGGGGTGAATGTGAAGCAAGCCATCTACCAGTGTGAAACAGCAAAGACATGCTGCAAGTGATATATGAATCCCCTTACATTGCCAATAACTTCCATATTCAGTAGAGATGGATTTAAAATGCAGTCGATTCATGTTAAGTTTTGCTGTCAGATCATTTCAGCAATTTCAAAGTCACGTCCATGGAGTTATGCACAAGGAATATCTTACTATGAAATGGATAACATGGCCTATGGTAATGAAAATATTTACACCCCTCACACACAAACACTTTCTTAAAAAAAAACCAGACAAGCTTCCCCCCAACCCCTACTGCAACAGCCAATTGAATAATAACAAAATGAAAGAAAAAACAATGTGGCTAAGAAAAGTTTTGTATCTATTGGCTAGTCTCCTAGGGTTTAAGTCTTTTAGCTTCCTTTATTAAAAAAAAATGGTTAAGGAAAATTTTTAAAACAAATAATTTTTGTACTGTGCTATCATCCTATATGCTGTACTGTGGAAAAAAGCATAGATTTCTGGATAACAATACTTCAATTTTTATTGTCTGTCGAGGAACCTTCATGGTTCCTCACAAAAGTATTTAAACATCTAACCATATTCCCACCGGAGGAACTATTTGCATCAGAACACAAATATTTAATGGTGTTAATTTACATAAATATGCATGTGGTAGGATTTTTGAAGCACTTGTACCTAACAGGCATTCACAATCTCTTAGGTACCTTCTTTGTCCACAGCCTACAGCTGCATTAGCACACTGCCTTCCCAAGACAGCTGTGTCCCTGTTTCCCTTTGGGAAGCCACCATTTTCAGCTGCACCACCTTTTTGAAAGCCCTGTAAAGTGTTTCAGGAAAATCAAATTAATTAATTTAAGGAACAGTTCTTTGCTAACCCAACTCATTTGGTTAAAATGGATTAGGAAGCAAACTGTGTGTGGAAATGATAACTTCCAGCAGAGAGTAGTCATGAGCACTAGGGGTGGTTCTTCTCTCAGCCCTTACATTGTTACCAGAAGAGATTCTGTGAGTACTACCTAACCCTCTTAACAAATGCACCTAAAGGTGTCCCCCCAGCATAGGTGAAACTAAATTAGCAGTTATATCTAGTGGGAAAGCACATAAGTAAAGTGAGAAGTTGTAGATATTAGCCTATTGTTTTGCTCTGTTTTATGTTGCAGTTAGAAGTCAACTTGATACGATACAGCCCAGCATAAGCACATATGGAATGAAATGTGACATGCAATAAACAAAGTATTTTAAATGAGACTTTTTATATCCCTTAAGAAGTAGAAGAAACAGTCACATGCTGCTTATTAGCTTGTAAAAGTAGACACAATGGCTTGTTTTGTAGGAAATTTCAATTCATGCCCATAAATCAAACAACGTGAGCTATTCTGATTCTAGTTTGTGGGAAAATGTTCAATTGCTTATTTATTTGATTTGTTGTAGTAAACACTATACTGTTGTTATAAGTTTTATGCCTACATCTTGTGTCTGCAGAGAGCAGAGAGATGTTTCTTAAAGCCATTTTTCAGAATGACTTGGTATCAGTCCAGTGCTCTGATGTCACTGGAACAAAAACAGAACTCTCTGTCTGGATTTATTAGAAGAAGGAAGGGCTCTTTTTAGTTTTCTCTGTTTTATTGCATCTTTCTTGACATTAAACACCAGTACTCAGCACAGCCTATGCCAGATGTAAAGTCTTTCTTTAAAATACCATGCCAATTACTGACACATAATGCCATATAAATTATTGTAAACTATTAGATAAAATGCACTGATAAAAACAGGCTCATTAAATACTTGTTCCTCAATGTGATTTCCCCTTTTAAACAACCACATTGAAAATATGAAAGGTAATATGTTTGTTACATATAGCATATGCTTGAATAGTAAAATAACCAAATATAAACTTAACTGTCCTTACTACTGGTTGTCAAATAAATTTTCTGATAAAGACAGACTTTTAGCAGCTCCTGTAAGATTTATTACAAGATTACACATTTTCTCTCTAGTATGGTTGCAGGATAGGACAGATGTCACAGATCTCTTCTCAAAACAATTTTTTCTCTCCCTAAATGTCTTATTTTTATCTGTAAGCTGTAAAACTCCAACACAAACTTGTAAACTACGTCCCTGGCTTCAGCGCTTCAGCATCATATGTCTCATTCTGTTAGGTAATGTTAACTTGCATTATGTTATTCGCTGTCGTAATGCTGTTAGAGTTTGCTCTTGAATATACTGGAGAACACAACCTTATTTCCTGTCTTTTGTACTTAAAGCTAAAATTATCCACAAACCTTTGGACTCAATACTCAAATAGAGTATAAGACTAATTATTCTTATTCATCTGCAGTAGCAATTATAAAACGCTATATTCAAATAAACCTTTATATACATACTTCATCTGTTCAAGTTTACAATACTTTTATACCTGTTAGAGAAACAAAACAAAACAAAAATTATTTTTATAGTATTGTTTGTTTCTATTTGTAAATCCTTTATGTCAAGAATCCTCAGTGTAAGAAACAAATACCTTCATATAGTTAACATCAGCAAAAAGATTGCTTGGGATTTCAGAAGTTATAGAGAGAAATATATTTTAGCCAGTTGAACTAGGTATGGAAACTTTTGGTTTGATTACAAAAAGCTTTTGGGGGTTTTTGGAGATTTCTGATACAATCTTTCTGAATGAGCATGAACAAATTATGGATATACCTTTGTGTAAACATCTGTTATAGGTTCTTTTAACCTCTAAGCACATCTGCACAGCCAGGAATTATATCAAGGTGAATGTCAGGCAATTTATAAAAAAACAAAAAAAAACAGATAAATCATTGCAACAAAAAATCAACATGATAATAAGTAATCTACTTTTTAGCTTTTTGGAAATTTTGGGATTTTTTTTTTTAATTCTTAGCAAGCCTTATGACACAATTTCTCGATCACATGTGATTACATTGACAAGCTTAATTTTGAGAAATAGGTCATACTCAGGACACTGTAATCTCTGTAGTCACTCAAGCAACAGATAAGAGCATGACTTTTTAGTTTAACTGTGCTCAAAGAGTTTGCTTTAGAGCTCTGTAAAAAGTGTGGAGAGAATTAGTTGATCTGGTGAGTTTTTTGCTACTGTTTAGACATTAAGTTTGAGCACATACAATAGATAATATTCCTACAGCTACCAGGGTGAAAGACATTGCAAATAAATGGAGGATAATGAAGCCTGGTAAGAGATATGATAAATTTTAGTTTAATCAGATTAGGAATACCTGGGAGCAGCTGTATGAATCACTGTTAGTTTCCCAAATTCATGCACAACAGCAAATAAGACATTAGCAAATAAGGATATTCAGGAAGAAAACAATTACTCCATTCTTAGTGTACCATAAGCTTGAAAAAAAAAATAATTCTAGGGTATCTCAGAAAATATTTTTACAGTACATATAATGATGGAATTTGTAGTTCAGGATAAATAAGGAAAGAGTAAACCTGTTGTATGAAAAAGAAATTGGCTTATTTAATATAGTAAATCAAAGTTTAATATTGGACATAACTTTTCCTCATTAAATATTAACAGTTCAATACTAGAGTGAAAAACAATGCTGGCACAGGAATAAATAGGAAAAAACTGACCGTTAATAAGTTAAAGCTGAAAATTGGAAGTCTGTTTCTTGCTTTCTCTGTAATAGCCCAAAGAAATGTACAAGTAGGAGTAAAAAATGTAACTGGTTTTGATGGGAAAAAAAGTATTAATTTAATTCAAGATTTACATTTTTGTGCTAAGAAACACTGACTCAAGATACCAAGTACTGTGAAAAAAATGAGGGATTTTAATCAGGAAAGTACATTTTCATCCCCTTTGCATCTGAAACTAAATTACTTCATACAAAAATCATTGTTTCATGTTCAAGTGTTTCATAGGCATAGTAGGTAATTGCATTTAGTTTCACACTAGACAGATTGTTTCATTCAGTTAGAATAAAATCATCTTATTGCAAAAATTTCCTACCTAAAATAGTCATAAAAACTCCACTCTACCATTGAACTTACTGAGGCTGGGCAATTTTAACCAGGAGAGAAAAGGGTTTGGAGCTGGGTTTTTAATTTATGTTGTTGTATTTGCCTGGAGTTACATAGACATGTGTGACTCACCATTTAAGAAGAAAAAAATTACATAATTATTTTAGTTATCACTAAGTAATGAACTTACCATGAACCAGTAATTGTGACATTTGTGATTTGAAGTAACCAAAGACCTTCCACAGAATCTAATGGAAACCTTATAGTCAGAAGTACGCCAATAAGTCAGAAGTATGCTAGCAAGATGTTTTAAGAACAAAAAATTCAGAGAATACCAGTTATTTATATCCATTCCCTCTTCCTGTATCTTACAACTAGGAAATAGTCAAATGTATGCTTGTTTACCAGTGCTGCAGAACAATTTATTTAAAAAGAAACCCCAAGAGTGAGGCTGGAGCTTCACACTGGTTAGAGCAGAGGACTCAGTAAAAAATTTCCCTTTCTACCACTTTACCTCATGTTTAATTACACACCCTATGTCTTTTATCTCTCTCTGGGATAGAAGAGAAAAAAGACTGCAGCATCTTAATAATGGAAATTCAGGAATTACACTGCCCTTTCTCCCTGCCAAGATGTGGTTGTCCCACAAGGACTACTCGGAGTTTTCTAAGGGTAAGAGGAAAACCTCCCTGGAGTTGTGTGCCATGTACATGCACTTAGAAGCTTTGTCTCAGGACTAAGAGAGACAACATGTATGTATGTTTTCCCATACTCTATACCACTTCTCACATTTGAGAGCACACACTGTCCTCAGATGTGTCATTTAAAGTTAAATACTGCAGTATCCCTTAGAAATGTTTTATATTTTAGATACTGTTATAAGTCTTGATTAACAAACAGCTTCATGTATTCCCAATACTGTATGAAAATCATTTACACGTTGGTCCTAGAACAGCATAATGTCTGAGTTATTCATGTCAACTGGGCATGTATTAGATCCCATGGGTTTTCACAGTTTTGGTTGTATGTTACTGGTATTATGTAAAACAGCATAATTAAGGCTTTGCACTTCCTAATGTCTGTGAAAAGATTAGCTCGATAAGATGCTGAATATGAAAAAAAGAAGAAGATAAAAGGAAAATGTATTCTCTTCATCTGAATAGAAGTTGCAGGTCATTAAAAGCACATGGACTTAACATTACAAAACACCAAACACTCTCAGGTGATATCAGGATTTAATTAGGACAGACAATCAATTCCCACATCCTTTAGATTTGTATGTCACAACTTCTTTTTGTTGTCTAACATTTGAACTAAGTATATATCCAGGGTAATGAGACTAATAGTTAAATGTTTTTCATTTTCTTGTTGTTGTTTCAGGGTTTTTTTGAAGTTCACCACATGAATAGCTGAAAATTGGCATTGGCAGTTAGAAAAAACAGAACCAAGAGACAGCAGAAGGGGAGGGAACTTCTGATTCTCTAAAGTTTCTGTTGTCTTCTTGAGAAAGCTTGGTAAAAAAAGCCAGTAAGCCTTATCCTAACTACTCAACCTTTGCTTCTAACATCTGCTCCATAGCACTGATGTTCCAGTATATTACATTTGCTTAGCAGCAATTCCTGAAAGTCTGTGTTTTTTTTAATTTCAGGTTTACAGAACATAGTATATTTTGTGCTTTGCCCTCCATCTTCCTTCACCTTTCAGAAGTAAAAAAAGTTCCAGTTGGGAAAATGTAGTCACTCTTTTCTTCTGTTTGGGAACTATTTAAAAGAAAAAAGAAATCTCAAGTAGCCAGTGAAGTACAAAAGCATTTTTGATTTACTAGGTTTTTGAGAAGTTAATGAATCTGATCTTTTAAAAAGAAACATTCCTTCAGGAAACAGAAACTTTCTTTAAAATTCATTCTCTTAAAGCACAGCTATTTGTCACCCTCTTAAATGTGGTTAAAACATTTTCCAAAACTGTTTAATAACAAACATTGTTTTTTTCTTAAACATCAAAAGTATGTACTGCTACATGTCCTCTGAAGCCAATAAATACCAGCTGATCGGCCTTGAATCCTTTTAGGAAGTTGAAAACAGCTGTGCTGCAAAACGAAGTGAGAAAA
>NW_010160281.1:76465-107867 GCF_000695765.1 Mesitornis unicolor | reverse complement strand
GCAGGAATAGACTTTGGCAAGCCTGGATTTGTTCATAATGAAACAAAGTAAAGGGTCTAAATTATTTCAATGCTGGTAACCTGCAAGCTGTAACTCCAGCTATTCACTTCTGTGAGTGAATAGCACGCAAGAGTGATCCAGCAGACAAATTAATTCAGCTGCAACTGGGACACAGAAAAAGTGATGCCTTTATCAAAGTTATCTGTAAAATAAGTATTCAAATACCTTGCAGACTTAAAATATGTCAGTTAGAACCTCCTGAACCGTTTGCACACTCAGAAAACTGGAAGGAAATTAATCCTGGATTAATAAAATAAGTATGCTTATTTAATTAGCCCAATATGAGAAAAGCTATTAATAGCACTTGAAGACATTGTAAAAAAAGAAGCATTTCATCCTAAGTATTGTTTTTTTAATCAACACTACTCATGGGATTTGATGTTCCAATAAGCAAGCTGTAACCACCCAGTGTGCTAGTGGGTTTGCCTTCATAGGCAGCCAATCATATCTTCAGTGTCCTCATTTCACTGATAGGCATATTCAGTAGCCAATCTTATTCAGTGGTTTATTTATTTTGAGGAAGACAATCGATAATTGTTTCTCATTTAACAACAGCTTACAGATTCAGTAAAATGTCTTACTGCTGACTTGAATGCTAGCTGTGGCTTTTGCACCTTCTTTTTCCCTGAATTGATTTCTCTCAGCATACGTGGACAGCTTTATTTCAGAAAAGTAATACAGAAAGAATGGTTTTTACTTTGTTAAATCTCTGTTTCAGATCTAACTTCTGCAATACCTCTTTGAGAGAAAAAGAGGACATAACCTTATTTGATGTTCAGAGGAATAAAAGCCTACCAGATTCTTACAATTGTAGAAAGAAATAGACAAGTGTTTGTCGTATTTTCAGTTCCTTTCTTTGATCTTACTGAATAAAGTTCAAGAGCCATTTCTCACACAGCTAGTGTGTATAAGAAATTCAGTTTGAAACATTGACCAAAATGGCAAATCACCAATTTATTTTTTCTAATCTTCTGTGTTAACTAACTGGTTTTCTTACAGACTAGGTTCCAAATGTCGATTGCATAGTCTCTCCAACAAAGAAAATTGTTAAAAACCTAGTAATGATTTTATACCAATCCAGAAGTGGTCTGTCATATCAAAATGCCAGTAACATCTCACTATTTCTTTCAAGAAAGCAGTCAGATGAAAAATGTTACTGGCCAGCACTTAAAGCTACTATTTCAATATACATGTCCAGTTTCTCCAGGTCATGTATTGAACCATCCATCCTTCCAGTGCAAACATACTCTTCTGTTTAGGACATTTGCATATGAAAGAATTTTGAAATTTTTTTCTTATTCTCTTTTTTTACAAAACTAATGTTCCAGAAAGTATCAAGTGAAATTATGCCAAGTGTATATTATCATTCAAGCAACGCTGGACAGACATTCATGGATATGTTTCTTGGCACTTTCTGATCTCCTCCCAAAAACATTCCTCTTTTTATTGAGGCTCTTGGTGGAATGCACTTAGAAAATAATGGGATGCAGGACAATACCTCAACTTTTGCCCAGAAACATCTAGTAGAAATATCATTATAAGAATCAAGAAACATGGCTTCTAAAAGTTTAAATTCTTTTCACCCTTCTCTGTTCACACTTGCTGTTATCGGCTGCTTTAAGTAGAATGACATTTCTGAAGCAAGTCCTCATCTTTATTCAAAACTCTTAAGGAAGGAATTGGAGGTAAGAAAGAGCTCAGACCATTGTGTCTTTAAATAAATACCAGTTATGGTAGGATTCAAGAGTGATATAGATATGCAAGGAGATTACAAAAATTCTCCAAATTAAAAATGTATAAAGAATTCCTCTCTTGTTAATACAGTAGTGTCATTGCCAAATTTAGCCCAATGGAAATAAAAGGTAATAAAGTCCACAGCAGTCTGATTTTTTTTTTTAATATTCTGTTAGTATATATGGTGAATCATTTCCAATAGATGCAGTTGCCAGGACAATTTGGTGGTTTCTGAAGGCCTCATCACATTTCTTTGGCTTCTGACTTTGCAAATCACTAAAAGATAAGCTAATGTAGATGACAAAAGCCTGACCTACAATAGGCTTTCACAGAAAATAACTAGTGAAATACATGCTCTCTTAGCTATATTTCTGTCTCTTAAGGAGTTATTTTCAATATGCAAATTCTCTAATGTGACCGATTCAAGTTGTAAACAATTTGGAACACATATTTCTATCTGCCAGATGGTTTATTGCAGCAACATTTCCAGCAATCAGTTTTCAAGCGATGTCCATCAACTGTTCTAAAAACATAAATCAGAAATGTTAATAATTCCATGTTGAAAAGAGAGAAAGTCCAAGGTTATGTTCTTAATAGCTCTAAGCAATAGATAGCTTATCTGTAACATACACAGAAACCTGTGGCATCAACTGTTAGATCCAAGACTTTTTTACAGCATTTTAAGTTGCATCACATCTTACCTTGGTTATATGTTTCGGTTGCCTTTCTCTCTTTTTTTCATTTGCCCTTCCATTGCATTTACTATATTCAGTGTCATTTATGATGGATGATTATTAGTGACTAAATGTTAACAATTAGTAACCTTGCATCTATATGATACCTATATTGCACACAATATGGAGTTGGTACTGGGGGCATTAAGCATAGCATAAAAAAAAAGAAAAAAAGGAGAATGTACTGTATGATTTCCCTCTCCTTCCAATGTGCCTCTGCTTAAAATAGCAAGGAAACATTTACACAGGGATATTTTGTAAAAAATAGGAATGTCATCTTGTTTGATAGGACTGATATTCTGAGTAGTTAAAAGCTTCTGAATATATAGGACTGAGACATTTGAATCCTGGTGGTGTTTATGGGACTGTGTTTTTCCTTTGCAAAGTCAGTCTGGAATGCAGTGTGATAAAGTTTTGGGAAATGCAAAATTCACAAATGTTGCCCACGTAGGCAGAGCCATGGTGGGCCTTAGAGCACAGTGGAAAGGAGGTCAGCTTGGGGCTGCTTCTGCTCAAGAGTAGGACCAAGCAGAGCCATCTTCCCTCTTCCGCTTCTACTCTGTATGTAGGGTCCTACCTTTCTCTAGGTGAGGAGATCAGCAGGAGTCCTCTGAACAGCAATAGCAGGAGGAACCAGGGCATGCCACAGCATCAGTTCATTGCTGTTTATCTTCATCATGTTCAAACTAGAGTCAGATGAGGCACAGTCAGATCATGCTGTTGCCATCAATGCTTTCCAAAACCTGGGCCTCCTGGCCCCGTCTGAGCGGTGCCCTGGGTGCATCCTTTCATGGTCCCTCACCATGGATCTGAGTTAGACTCTACTGAAACAAGTGGCAAATGTCAGTCAGCTTCAGAGGAGATGCCTCAGTTTTACTGTGAATGTGGAACTGAGTACACCTCAAATGAGTTGTCTAAGAACCAGGTGTCTTCCAAGCTAACTGTCAGTGTAAGAGACAGAAAGCACCAGAGGTGACTCACTGCGTGTGAAGAATGTATCTAAAATGCATGGAATGAGTCACCCTCTGAAGGTGCTCTTTTCTCTTTTTGTTTCTCTCCTTGGACCACAGAAAGAGTTTAGCCAATAGAGTAAGCCATAGAGGGTCAATGACAGGTGCAGTATAACTCACACTAACTCTACATGCTTGCCTTCACCAAGTTGACTGATAGAAATGCGGTTCATTCATTAAGCAAACTACCTCTGAACAGGCAGAGTTTTCTGTTTAGCTGCTCCTTTTGAGCTCCATTTTATTTTGCAGGAAGCAGCAGTTCAAGTGACTCTCTTGTTGCACTATTTCTGCTTTTGTTCCCTATAGCAAAGGCTTGTCTAAACTGTAAAGAATTGCACATGCAATCAGCTTATTCTAATTTCCCTGAGAATAAGAAATAAATTACTTTGATAGGAATTAAAGGTTATTTTCAGTAGACTCACATATTTTGGTCATTCATTATGAGTGCATGTCATTTTTTGATGTCTCTTGACCTTTGTGACTTCAAAAGACACTCTTTTGTTGTTCAGCCACATTAGCAATTCTAAAACTTATGTCTTGATTTCAGGTTCCTGTTGTTCATCAGGACTCTGTATTATACATTCCTCAGTAGGAAAAGAACAGCGGTCAAATCTCTTGTGGGAACAAAATGTGTGCCTTAATTTTAACTGAGACAATACATAAGCAACTGTTCTTTAAACTGTAATTATTAGACCTGAACAAGCATCTATTGAAGACATCTACATTGTTGGTACCCTGGTGAGATCACTTGGAAAGCCAGCGGTTAGCGGTGTATAACAATATGCTAAAATGCCCAGAGGAATTAGGACGCTTCCTTAGTGTTGCCTGTAAACTTTTCTTACTGGCTTGTCTTTTCTTGTATATGCCACTCATAATTAACTACAGCAAAAGAAGCCCCAGCAAGGAAAAGCAATTTATCTGAAAGCCTCTATTCTTTTCTCAAAATGTATGAAGGCTTATTCTGTACTTCCAGTTGGCCAGCATTACCTTTTTGTTTGCAGAATAATGATATGATTGTCTCAAATAATAGGAGAGCTTCTAGGAAAGCTCAAAGATGCTGTAAATTTGCATGCATCTTTGCTGTAGCAGCTTCCAAACTGGTAAGGAGTCACTGCCCTTCCTGCCTACAAGTGACGAGCATGTACAATCACAGCATTAATTACTAGATATTTCAGCAGCTGTCTCCCGTGATGAAAAAAAAAAACCAAAACCAACTTAATTAGGAGCTTTGGATCTTTTTTGGCAACAGAATAGTCAGTAAGTGGTATCATTCATATAATGCCATCTATGCTAGTATCCTACATTCCTTTGTCTGTAGGAAAGTAGTTTCTTTCTTCCTCTCTTGGAGACAACTTGTCCCTTCCAGTTTTCTTGAAGACAGTTCTTAGTGTTGAGGAAGTTTCTGGACTCGTCCAGCTTGTGCACCAGGCAGAGTGTTTCACATGGTAACTATTGTCTAGAAGGATCATCTATGCACCAAGTAAAACACATTAAAGAAAGGAAAAGACTCTATGACAAGTATGCAGATCTAATATCTTCCACAGAAATTATGAGCCCTAGAGCAAGATTAAATAAAAGCCCTGCACTTGACTGATTTTCCAAGTAAGCTTTCAGAAACTGGTCAAACAGAGATGCCTTGCACTGGCCCGAGGAGAAATCCACTGTCTGTACACAAATGTTTCACTTCTGACTGAGACTTGGGCTTGCAGAAATCTGTATTTTTCCATGTTATGTTTTGCTTTAAAATTGTTAATGTCAGGTTGCCTTTAGAAAGAGGACAAGCACTCCCATAGGCACAAGAATAAAAAAACTACATCACTTTCCTTTTAACCACACCTTCACTGGAGTGTCTACATGTTTGATCTGGACTGTTTCATCAGTGCCTTGTCCTCAGAGCCAGATGTCAAATATATATCAAGCCTGAACAGAAGTCCACGGAAATCAGTAGAAATCCCTTCAGTAAGGGATAGTGAGGACTGGATCCAGCTGTTAACTTACAGGTCATTGCCAAGATGAACTGAAGGGGCGTCTGCTGCCAGTAATATACTGACTTCCTAATGGTTTGCATGTTTATTAAAAGAAAAAAAAAGTATGAATCATTATGTTTCCTAAGCAGTACACAAAGAAACAAAGTGATTTTTTCAGACTGAAAGGAAAAACCTTGGAAAATAATTATTGCAAATGAGAAGTTATTGTTTAAAGCATAACACTTCTGCTATTAGATTAATGCCTTGCCTTCCTCCCTTCCCAGAATGTATGTGCTTGCCAAATGTGCAAAATGCATATCCAAAGCTATTTTGAAGTTAAACAAACTAAAGGTGTTTGTAAATTTGCAAGCAGTCCCATCTCCTGTGCCCTAAAGTAAGCCTAACCAGGGTTATTCAAACTGAATTTCAAGAGACTGTTTCTGAGTTAAGACCTCCTTCTGTTAATTTTTAGCAGTTCAGAGTAATTATTTTGGCAGAAGTTATAAAACAATGAAAACAGACTTTACGCAGAGGAAAGATGACAAACACTTCTGAATTCTCACACGACAGACAGTGAGCACTACTTAAGTGTTGTCTGTTCCAGAGATTAAAAGCTACCTCTTATCTTTGGGTTTGTAAAATGACCAGCGTTATCTTGATTTTCTCCTCAATGAATCATTCAAATGTTTCACAACAGGTCATTAAAGGTAAAGGGAAACTGTTTAGTGAATTGTTAACATCTACAAAATGTTTGCTTTGCTTAAATAACATTCCCACATAAAGGATGTTCAGAGTCACTGTTTAGCAAAAGGAAAACAACATTGGCATTTAAAAACAGAGACCCACAGCACAGATACGTGAAAACTGCAGAGATTAGCTGTATACTGAATGCAGTAGCTATATTTGGCAAAGACAGAGCTCCCGGCATCTAAATAACATTCAAAAGCAAGAATGGTTTTTTTTCCCCAAGTCGAAGATTTAAAAGATTTTTCTTTGCACAACTTAAACAGCATTTTTTTGATTGCATTTGCCATGGACCTCACCATATTGTGGACCTCACCATATTGTGGACCGCACCATATCATGGATCACCAACCATATCATCTTGATTTATTTGCTGACCCAGACTGCGAGGTAATAATTCCTTTCACTTGAACATCTTGAAGAAATTAAGAGAACTGGTGAATTACCTTGAACAATTTCTCAATCTACAGTTATCCAGCCTATGTCACGGAGTACCAATCCGCACTATTGATTCCACTTCTCATTCCAAAGTGAATTAAAAATCCTGTTGCAGTCTGATACTTAGAAGTGCTATTGCCTTCTCTTGAGAGAGTAATATAGTAGCTTAGCTTTGGCTTTAAATAGACATATTCTATTGTTTCTCCACATAGGTAGAAAGTGCTGTCTTCCTTGTCTTCTCAAATAAATCATGTGAAGGACTGTTATAAATCAGAATGCTAAATCTAAGGATGTAGCATTATAGACATCTACCTTCCACTCCTTTCCTCTTCAGTAGTTATACTGTAGGAGAAAAGATGCTGATAGAAGGAAGTTTCCCCCCTATCCATCACTGCAGGCTAATCTTGTGCCTGCACATGCTGCCATAGCTGTCTGCTAGACCCTGCTATTGCCCTGAATTATATTCAGTTCTTAAACTGCCAAACCTTCCTGTCTGCTTTACTTAAACATTTCCCCTCAAACCTAGACTTATTCTAACAAAGTTAGACTTGTTCTCTGTTATTTAAGACATTAAAGCTTCAATGACTAGTAGTTTTTCAGCATTTGTCAGACTTTCACACCTTGCCAGACCCACACTGGGGTCAGGACACTCCTTAGACATAATGCCCTGGCATGAGAATTGCATACTCATCACTCAGAGAAACAGAACAAAGCAGCATCTATCGAGGCACTCAAAAGTGGCAAAAGTTGCCTGGGTAGCTAGTGATAAGCAAGTGCTGTCACACTGAGTTAGGAGATACCCTACGCATGTGCTCTGCATCTGAGATGAAGTTGCTTTTATTTGGCAATGTTCCAGGCTGAATATGAATGCTGAACAAGACACAACTGGAGAATAGATCATCAGGGACATCAGCCTACCAGCTTCCATGAAATCAGGGAGACGGATGGATGTGGATAAGGAGCTCCTGCTTCCCACTTAGCCTTGCAGACACATGATTCATCAGCCATAACAACTACTGGTGCAGCATCACAGTAAATGCAGCTGTGAGTGTAGTGTTTCTGTACCTCTGTGAATGGTGTACATAGTCCTTTCCACCTTAACATCAGTATCCCACCTTAAAAACAGTGCAATATCCTCTTATGAAAGTCTTAAGTATATACTTCTGAATCTGAGATTATACAAACATTCCACAATTGTGCACATAGTTGTATTGGGTAACGGTCAAGGGGTAACGGACACAAACTGGAACATAGGAGGTTCCACTTAAATTTGAGAAGAAACTTCCTCTCAGTGAGGGTAACAGAGCACTGGAACAGGCTGCCCAGAGAGGTTGTGGAGTCTCCTTCTCTGGAGACATTCAAAACCCGCCTGGACGCCTTCCTGTGTAACCTCATCTAGGTGTTCCTGCTCCGGCAGGGGGATTGGACTAGATGATCTTTTGAGGTCCTTTCCAATCCCTAATGTTCTGTGATTCTGTGATTGCATACAGTTTTGCAGAACTTGCCATGTCTGGGTAAAGTTTTTCATAATTTCTTCTGCACTCAGTGGTGATGTCAAGGGAAACCACCTCCTGTGCTGTGTCAGTAACATTTGTGCCTACAGCAGTCCTTGAAAGACAGGTGGGATCTTCAGTCTGGGTATACAAGCAACTTTAACGCTCATTTGCTTTATTCTTCATTATTAACTTCTTGCTTTTTATCAGTCTAGCACTGTAACCCAGATTGTGTTGGAATGAAGTCTGGGCTGGCTTAAATAATGAAAGCTATAAAGAAAGAGTACATAACTGTTCACTTCAGAAAAGGAATGAAAAGAGAGATTAGATATACTATTTTTTTGCATTGTTTCTAAATTTAGAATTATCTATTAACTTGATCTTAAATGTATTTAAATGAATCATGAAGTAATAGATAGGGATTTGCTCACCAGTAAGGCCACTGTCACTGTTCATTCTTCTGCATTGTTTTACCCTTCAACAAAACCGCTTGACCTACACTTGCATGAGGATTCTGGTTTATGTGTTCATCAGCACAAATGAAAGTCACACAGTACCATGAGAACATCTTGCTGGTCTTAACACTGGAGAGATATTTTTTTTGAATATTAGTTGCTGATTGAGTTAGAGTGAGCTGAAACATACAAATCCTAAAAGCGCATGTCTCAATCAAAATACTAAGTTGCTCAAAGCAATATATTGTAGGTATCTTCTAAACTCAGTCAAATCTATGATCACCTGCTGGTGCCTTCAGATGTCCTCTATTGCTCTAATCAAGGCTATAGGGAAGATAAAATGAAGGGTCACCACAGGTATCCTTCATCTCCACCTGTGAATCTAATGTCAGTGTTCAGAAGCTGAACTGCACTTGTAGGTCAACTGCAACCTGTCTTGTAGTCATGCCACCTCCCCTATGCTTTATGGGAAAATGATAGAGTTCACAAATGCCTGGACTCATTCCTCCTTGCCTTTGTAGCTGTGAACATTCATAGTTCTAAAAAACCAGGTGGGTGCAATATGGATGCTCTAGCCTGACGTGTCACATAATATAGGTCATAGAATAGTTTACCTTGGTACTTTACATCAGGTGTAGTAAGCTGTGGCAGAATTACAGCATATATTTTAGACATCTCAATTTAAAAGTGTCAAGTGGCTAAATTATTCACTTTGTCTTTAGGTAAGCAGTTCCAAAAGTTAATTTTATTCACCTTTCAAAAACTGTGCCTTTTTTCTAGCTTGAAATCCTTCAATTTCAGCTCCAAGCCACAGATCTTCCTACACTCTTATCTGATAAGGAGCCCTCTACTATTATAGACACGTTTTGCAGGCAGGCACACCTAGATCATATTCAGTAGAAGTCTCAACTTTCTATACTCTGTCCTTCAAGCATCAGTTGCAGTTATTTAAAAATAAATTGGTTAAGTTAGTTAGTGGGATATTCACACTTACAACTGATTAAGACAGCTAAAAAAACATTTGTTAGCTAGCAGAACTCAAAGTACAAGGAGGAAAATTAAACAACTCCAGAGCTAATTTAGAAACATCCTTTCTGGATGAAGTCTGTATCCCGACTCTGAAATAGCACTTGAGTTGTTCTGCTAACTGCTACCTCTAAAGATTTCTCATTATGTTCCATTCAAGAGCCACAGCCATGCATGGTTTGGCTTTATTTTTATTCATTGTCTTCTTAGAGATAATCAATTTTTATCCATTGCATTTGCATTGCTAGAATATTTAATTTGTCTTTGATGAAACTGAGAGGGTCAAAAAATGAGCCTAGGTAAGAAAGCACAGCTCTACCAATCCCAACTTCATTGATCCAGCTGTAAATTTGGACCAAATTTACCCTCACCTTGACAACTGTTTAATGCAGTAAATTCATGAAAGCACAGTCTTCCTGATTTTCAGCTATTTGTCTGTGACAGGGAAAAGACAGTTGACAAGCTGAGCATGAGGGTGTTGGCTGCAGGATGAACAAATCATACCTGTCTCTAGAGCTGTAGATCTGTTTCTCATTGCAGACCATTTATCAGCAAATTCTATAAAAAATAAGCACCAGTTTTCAGCCAAAACCCATACCTACCTTAGTATAGCTTGCCACTTATCCTGTGATAGACCATATAGTGATGTTCAAATGTATCCAACCCTGTCCTATTAAATGGATTTTCTTACCAACCACGAATTTCATAACTAAAAATACATTTTCTGCACAGAAAAATAGTCTATTTCTGCATGTCTGGATCACTTCTTCCTGTGAACAGACACATCTTCATTATTTAAAAAAAAAAGGCTATCTGTATATCAGCTGTAGATAACACTGTACTGTTATGGAAAAGATAATAGGGCATAAACCCCTCACTTCTGGAAAACACTGTGCATTTTGAATGTGGTTAGTCATGAACCAGCACAGAGCAATAATGTGTATTTCCCCTCCCTGACGGCTTTGAGGCACTGCTTGGAAAAAATTATAAACCAGATTAGAATTGTGAAATCACATTGCCACTTTTATATGCTGTCATTACTTTGGTGGATGAATAGCTATGGAGATAAGTGCAGCTATACCACATATTGCTGTTCCCTCCTCCACCCTACCACCCACGCTCAAGTTCTGATTCAAATGAAGCCCGACTCCTCTGGGGCTGTCCAGGAAATTTCCACCCAGAGATTTCCGTAGTGTTCACAGTCAACACCACTGAAAAAGGAGATAAAGGTTTGTTCAGAGGGAGTGCCTTGAACTGCTCTCTTTATTCAGTCAGTAAAGGACTGTGACCTGTCATCTCATCATTGTCGAAGTATTTTGGTATTATTCACATTCTTTCTTTGCTCATGTGCAGTCCACACGTGTAGATATATACACATACAATTTCTTACAGTGAAAAAAAAAACCTGCAAAAATGAAAGCTCATTTTAAGAGAAACTGGAAAAAGTAGTGCCACGTAACACTCTCATTAGAATTTCTGCAGCTGACCCCTGATATGACATGACAGGAATATCTGCACGACAGAAACCCCTCCACACTGCCTGTTACTGTATGAAACACTGAGGCCCTTTGTTGTAATTCATTTCTTAATATATATTAAAAAACTTGCTAGGAAATGTTTGTTTGGCCTAGGACTAGGCATGACCCTAGAACTTAGCTCAGTGATTAGTATTCTTTCTATGATTACTATAGTGAAACCTATACAAGAAAAGCTTACTCTTCCACATACTGAACCACAGTGTGTGCAAACCTTGTAAACACAGTATAGTGATAACCCTTTTAGATGATTTTCCTTTAGGAAGAGATAGTTATCAGGCCACTCAGTCATTGACTTTATTGTACACATAGCTAGAAATCTTGGCTAGAGACAGAAGTGATCACTTTCAAGTGCAAAAAGAAAAAAGTAAGCAGAAGAACAAACCTGCAAAACCCGCAAATGCCAGCCTGAGGAGGAAGGGAGGAATCATGGGGTTTAAAATGAAGATACCATGCAGTAGTCAAGGTGAATCGTACATGCTTTTGGGAGCTGACCTTAAGTTACTGTATTCCTTAGGACGACTAGAAGGTGAAGTTTTAGATAGAGTCTGGAAAGTTGCCATGAAACACATGACCACCATGCACCAGCTATGGAAATGATGCCAGCTGATAAGGGAGAAGGTGCCTCAAGGAACTATCGCAATGCTATAGCTGTGACCACTGCTGAGCATCTTCTGAGCGGGCAGATTTATGCTCCTGCTTCCATTGTTAAATGAGAAACTTGGTACCTCTTTAGCTCCTCTGCGAATCAGAAACTTGTTCACTTAGAAAGAGACTTCGTGTCTTTTCCTTTTAAAGGCAAGCTGGTGCCACAGCCCTCCCAGGGAACCCAGGAAGCTAGGGAAGAAGCACCACCTTCCCCTTCTCTGTCATCGCAGGACAGAGGTAGAAGTAATAAGTATAAAGCCTGGAATAAGTCTCATACAGCTAACTAGTATCAAGCACTTTATTTTGCTGGTTAGATGATTAATTCCTAGTTTATATAAAACAAAGTGGAAAGATTACCCTCATTTCACTAGAATACATTGAAAAGCATTCTTTGACAACAGCTAGGATTTATTTGTTTAGAGATGTATGTTAAACCACTCTTCTGGACTGCTGATGAATATTAGGGGTACTCTAATATTAGAAATGTCAGAAGGCACAAACAAGGGAACAAAAGTAGTGCAAGTCCTTGACATTACTGAGAACTCATGTGCTCCTTGCATGGAACATCCGGGGAGATAGGACAGGCTGAAGCAGGCAGATGAGCAGGAGCAACAGCAAGCAATGACATCGGCTCCTTCAAGACCTTATGTCCTTGCCAGGAGGCCTTTCCAGGCCTCAGACACCGAGTGCTCTATGCCAAGAACCAATGACTTTCTGTCTTACACATGGCAGCACTGAGAAAATAGTCTGTCTCTTGATATAAAGATATCAAGACACATCACATATCACATATGCATAAATCTGCCCGCTCAGAAGATGCTCAGATTCTTATCTGCTACTGGATTTGTGCCCTCATGTTAGGAGGGATGACCAGTACATGCACAGTGGTGGTAGCTGAAGTGCACTGAGAAAGACACCAGCTTTTAAATTCCACCCCTAACATTCACCAAAAACCATACTGTGATGATCCTGAGGAGTTATCACCATGATCCAGAGTATAGCAGCAGTAATCATAAACATAATCCCCTGCTTCTGGTAATATTAGTGTTTATTTGTAATGTGCATGTCCCTACTTACATACTCATTTGCTGCATTATTATTTCAAAATTCTTGTCATATATTGTGTGGCAATGAATTTTTCTGGTGTTTATTTTATTCTAAATTCAATTTTACTTTCTTTTCTCCTATATTTGATTTTAAAAAAGGAAATCAAACATACAAACATCTGGCTCCTGTTGCTACTGGAGAAGGGAGGTCATGCACTTCTGATCTCTGACCTTGGAAAGGCCCAGGAAAAAGGTGGCCCTGGATTCCTATTATGACAGTATTTGAAGTAAGTCTGGTCAGAGATAGAAAGAAGCATGAAAGAAAATTACATTTGTAATCACAAAAGCATTTTCAAATAAATTATTTCACAGATCTCAAGATTTGTCCCCCCAGGATTTTTATGAATAATTTGTCCTCTCATGACTGTGAAATTACAAAGTATAAGGTAGGCATTTCTTAATAATCCATTATTACTTAATGCATGTATTTTAATGTCTTTATTGCCTACAATTATCTATTAAAATCTTCACTTTCCCCTCTATGTGATATTCACATCACATACAAACTGGTTCAACTGTTCATGGTTTGTAGTTCTGCTAAAAAACCTTAATAGAAGTTATGCAGAGATCCAATACACCAGCAAATGTACTCTGTTTTCCATGCTTAAATAAATAAAAACCACAATTACGCTTCTTAAGCGCCTAAAAGTTTTAAACCAAAATAGCTGTTTTCCTATGTTACTTCAAACCATTCTTGAGTGGCAGGAAAACGAAACAATCTGCTTGTGTATCTGCCTAAAATAACCAAGAGATGGCAGCACTCCATTCAACCCAAATTTGACTTCTGATATGATCTATATAACTAGAGTGCAGCAGGCAGTACAAGTAGGAAATGCTAGTGAAACAGAACAGTCAGCTGTAGAGTAAACCAGGACACACATCATTTCATCAGCATTCTCCCTGTTTGCCATAGGCGACTGGCAGACACAGCAGTGATGCAAAGTTCTTGACCAAATGGGGAGAATGAGGATGTCCATGACAAACGCCTTTCTTCCTGATCAATTGCCTATCAGTGGCAGTAACATTCACTGAGGTCCTGATGCTGTTCCCTTGCATTTGAAATCATTAGGAAAAACACAACACCACGAGGAAAGGTATTAAGATACGGTGCAAAATGACCATGTTCCAAAATGGATCAATCATCATGTTTTAAAAAAATGACCACAGAAAGTTTCATACATATTACAGTAGGTCAAACTGCATACAGTATTCTTTCCTTCCTCTCTGAAATGCTGGAGCAGAAGTTGCTTCCCTGTAATTCTCCTCAATCTTCATACACTACTCCCTGTCAGTACAAGCTATAAATTATTAGGTACTTTGTCTTGGTTTACCAAGGTGCAAATGGCTATGCAGAGAGCCTGTATTAGATGTCAGTTGCTTTGGGTTCTTTGGAAAGAGAGTTACTGTGTGGAGAACAGAGGTCTAATGCATTTGAAATCAATCTTGAAGAAGCTGTGACCTGACGTAGTGGCACATTTTACATATTTTGTTCTCCAGAAACCTCTGCATTATTTTTAAGCTTCCTTATAAATAAAGTCCAGAAACTCTCTGATACTGATGATCACTGCTGGGGCTAGGCTCAAATACAACTAGCATGAAGGCATTCACAAAAGGTAAACTTCCTTTGTGTTTAAATGGCTATGCTTATCTTGCATGTTCAGTAGGTTGTTCCCACTCTGGTTTTTGCAGTACATGTTAGGGCAATTACTCTATTTGGCTTTATATTTTTCCATACATTCCTTCACTGCCAAAAAGTGAGAGGTTATAAATTATCATGCAATAAGTATCATGTTACAAAATCCTAGCAGAGATAAAGCACCTGTCATTTGTACCAAGTCAACTTTGCAAAATCACTGCTATAGTCCTTGCTTATGTTTGACTCAGTCCCCATGACAGCAAAATTACAAAGGCGTATCTCCACTAGGAGGAGTATGATGGGCTATTCTCCTGTAACAAAAACAGTAGCATAGCAATTAAATCTCAACTTTTAAACACATGAAGAATCCCATAGATGAAGGTCCTCACTTCTCCTTTCCTCTCCTGCCTTTCCTGGCTGCCCCATCACAAGCACGCTTTGCAGCTTTCTCTGTTCCAACCTACTCTTCCTTCATGGGGGGGCTTTCCATCATACTTAGGCACAAACATTAGTGGCTTTAGTTAGCACTGGGAATGCCAAAGGAGACAGATAGTTGTTTCAGAAAAGGTCAAGATGCAATTCCTGGGATGTTGCAAAAAAGTCCCTCATTTATGTATTTTTAGCATAGATGAAATAGCAGATGGTCGTTTCTCGTTACAGTAGGAGCAGCCTCTTTATAATCCATTAATTTTACCAGGAAAATGTTCCTTTCACCCCACTTCTGAGCAAAGATTTCATAGCAGAGATCACTCTCAAGAGACTCTCCTTCTTAGAAGTCACTGTTTAAATAAAGCAGAATACAGCTGGTAACATTTTGTGAGGAACTACTTGTGTGACACTGGAAGGATCATTGATTGTCACAGGCTGTTGGATCTCTGCTTTTAGGTTGTCTTCTACAAGGCAGCCTCCAAGCAGCACTACACCCACAATATCATGTCAAAGTACCACAGACAAATGGCTTGCCTCAGACTTCACACGTACAAAGGCTCAGGAAAGTCCAGGAAGGCTTTCCAGATTTACAACTCATGGCGTGAGCCAAGGACAGGCAGAGTTGCTATAAGAGGAAAATGCGACCCCTCACATGCCCAGGGAGGAAAAGACAAAAAAAGGCATTTCAGACAGGATGGAGAAGGAGACATCTTCAGAGGAGTGAAATTCGGCTTCAGAGTGTAGCTGTTTGGAGAGCATGAGTGGAGCCCAAGGGCAGCAGCTGATTCCAGTAGGAGCTGGGGTCCCCTGTGCAGAGCCTCTCCTAATGTTACTGCTGGATCCTTTATGGGCTGGCTTTGCAGTGGTGGCTACCTCCACACATTCCTTCTCCCCAGCTTTCTCTGTAGTCACCACCTTCAACCTCTGGGCCTGCTGAGCTTAACTTGCAGGTGACACTGTGACCTGAGATGGAATGATGTATTTCATGTGCATTATCTGAAGTCCTGAATTATTTACTTTGGAGTAGGTGGGAGAAGGGGAGCTATTTGAGGGAACCTGAAAAGTTCAAGAAAGGACTTGAGGATTAATACATTGCTGGACAGGATAAAAGGAATTTTGCCAAAGAAAATATAATCAGGACAAGTGAAAATTAGTGCTAAGATTGGGCTGGGAGGGACTGCATGGGCAGAGAAAGGCTTTGGGGAGTTGAACTACCTCAAGGGGTCAGAAAAAAAATATAGAGAGACAGGAAAGAAGGAATGTGTCGGTCCACGTGTCAATGAATCGGCTGTTGGCAGCACGTAAATATTAAGAAGCAGCTTGCAGTCTCTGACTATTTGTAGCCCGATTACTAAACCAAAGAAGAAATCCCGAGCAGCACTGGATACCAGACTACACCTCTGAGCCGTCAGAGCTTTTCACTTGCACTAAGGAAAATAGATTATTGATGCTGGCAGGGACATGTACTCTAAAAACAGACAAGGAGATTGCAGCCTAATCCAAATCCAAACAGAAGCAAGTTGTCTAAAGCCAAATTCCTTTTATAGTCTCTTAATTTCACTACAAAATTGCTTTCCTTTAAGTTTTAGATTGTGTAGTATCCAAGCCAATCTAGCTAACCCCTTACAAGAGCAATCTGTCTGCCCAGGAGTGGACCCGTTAAAAACCCAAAAGACTAATGGCTTGCAGGACTCGGAGTAAAATCTTGGCCCCACTGAAGACAGTAGGATGCTTGCCAAGGCCTTCAGTGGGGCCAGGATTTTACCTCAGGTCTTTACAAGCAGCAGTGTCACTCATTTAGAAGCACAAAAACACCACTGTGAATTTCCTGAGGCTCTTGCTGGTGCTTCCGACATCAGATGGCTTCACTTTGAAACCCAAGGGGAAGAGGCTGAGAAGTGAAGCCATATCCTCTCACTAGAAGTCAATTCCTTTTATATGACCTATGTGCAATGTTTAATTCCAGCAAAAAGAAGAAGAAACCCAAAACTTGGGTGTTTTTCTTTCCCCCCTTCCTCTCATTCTCCCAAACCAAGCTCCTTCCCCATGGGAAATTCCTTCGCAAGAAATGATGCGGCAGAGCGGGTACACGTGATGTGGTGTGACTGGCTGGGAAGCACACCAACCTTGAGCTGCTCACAGGGCCCCCACTCAGCAGATGACCAGCCGCTAACACGGCACTATCAGCTGGACACACTGCCAGGACAGCACAGTAATTGGAAACAGGGGGCCTTCTGCCTACAGTCTCCCAGTGTTAGTGCTTGGGAGTATGTGATCATGATCAATAACACTTCATGTGAATCTTTTAAAGTGCTCCCAGCCACATCACTCCAGTAAAAGATTTGTCAGCCTTTCCATAAACCCCAGTTTTGAAGAGTTTATAGCTCAGCTTGTTTTCATTACCTTGAGGTGAAAGTTGCCATATAAAATTTCAAACCAGAAACGCTTTTTTCCCCTGTGAATACAAAATATCATTAAAGACAAATTTCTGCCTCCAAATTTAGAGTCATGGTAAAAGCCATCTTGTTCCCTGACTCTTTCGGGTGTGCTGCTCAGAACTTCAGCATGAAAATCTGTTAAATTTAATGATTAACAAACAAATGCCAAGCTCTTCTGCTGAACTTTTAAACCACTGACTAATACATCCAGAACTGCCGAGTTATTTTGCTCACTCTGAAGAAACGCCGTAAGTTTGCATCAAGGACTTCTGTGGAAGAACAGACGATGCTCTGCTGCCTCTTCCCCTTCCAGCAGCTGGAACTACGGTTTTGAGGTGCTTTGTTGTTTTAGGGAATAGAATTTCAGCTCGTATAAAGTTGCCGTAGCTCCATTCACTACGAACTACTTTGTGTCTTTTCTCTGTTAAATAGTTGCTATGTTGCAACCCAGAAAGAACTGAACTTCCAGTAACAGACACAATTTTTCCTGTTACATGCATGAGTCACATCCCAGCTACCTGTACTTACAGAGCACAGCAGGAGGAGAGAACTAGGGCTATCTTTCCAAACTTAGCTGACACCAGACGCCTGTGCCTCACACAGACAGGCAAAATGTTTCCTGTCACCTGAAGGCTAATACGTGACTTCTGCATTGCAGACAGCTTTTTCGCCCCACACAGTGTGGTGGGATCCCACCACTGCTGCTTTCCAATCTGACCAGCAGCCACAGACCAAAGTCCTTGCCTCTCTGGGGAGGAGAGAGCTGCAAGAGCAGCAGATCCCAAGGATGCAGACCTCATGCCGTTGTTTCACAGCAATGACTCTTAGCATCCAAAGTGATAACTAAAACATAAACAGAGAAATTATATACCTGTGCACACCACTTTCACCTGACTATGGTTGGAAGGATTAAGATAGTGATTTCCTTATTTAACATCACAAAGTTTATTTCACACAATGTTCTTCCAAAACAGGGGATAGAACAGTGTGGTCTAATATCTTTGGGGATTGACTCAAGATGACCAGAAGTGCTGTCATGCTGATTAGTTCATTCAGCAAAGTCAAGTGGATTTATATTTGCTAAATCTCCAGTCTGTGAAAAGTCTGATATACCCAATTGTCCGATGACCATGTTACTCCTGGTGGAATTAATATATTCTGGATGCTTTAATGATGAGAAAGTACATTTCACTCTTCTTGGCATGGCCTATGCCTAGAATAAGTCCTTCTTAACCAATGTATTTTTGCTGGTGTAAGTTTGGAAAAAATCAAAGGTGGAAAAATCCCATGTTTTTTTCTAAGCAGTGCCAGCTTTTTAATGCATGGTGAACAGATTATTGGTGGTGGTTTCTTTGAACGAAAGGAAATAAAAAGAAAGATTTGGGGAAGAGGAAGAGATGGAGGGATTAGTAAAAATAGTACTAATTTTGTATATATTACAGGAAGCTGGAAGTGCATTGCCAGCTATAGAATAATACCAAGTATAGATATAGCAGTTTTCAGTCTTGTTTCTTAAGAAAATGAGGCTTATATGATTGTATATATACAAATCACATGTCGTTGTGTGCATCAAAGTGTTTTAGTCTGTCAGTTTTCCCTTGTTCTTCAAACATTTTAACTCTCTAGGCAGAATCAGGAGAGTAATAAAGGTTTGAAAGTCAAAATATTTCTGTAAGGGTCCTGAAACCTTGATGCCCTGCAGGACAAACAAAGCAAAACAATAAACCCAAACCCCAAAGCTATTAGCACTTCCACTGGGGCAAACTATACTGTAAAAACTCAGCTGCTTTTGAACACCAGAAAATCCAGAAAATTGTAACACAGTCAAAGCAATTCAACAGCTGGAAAGATTTTACTCAAAGCTGTTACCTTATTAGAGACCAGAAAACCTATTGCAACTAAAATGCTGAGACTCTCAAGCTACATGCATTGACAGTCAAAGGTGATGTGCATGTCCATACTCTGACTCCAAAATTTACTACAAGTTTTCAGTCTTCACAGAATGCTGGCAAATAGACAGCATCGACAGAAAGCTAAGCCCAAGCTAACTGAAAGATATATAGGCCCTTACTGAAAGGATTTCCTTAGCATTAATTTCATGCTGTAGCCAATAGACCATACTCACTTTTCATTTCTTCTAAATTGGGGCCATTTGGAAAGCTATAAATTCTCCTTAGGAAGTAGATTTTTCTCTAGTGTTATCCTATTCAAAAACTGTATTTCTCAGAGCTTTTCTCTAAGTAAATTTCATGGACAGTGAGTCACCTGTTAAAATAAAGAAAGCCATTTGCAAATGCCTTCTCCAACTCTACAGAGACAGGTAGAATAAGAATGTGTCTTAAGCAACCATCTGAAGGAAGCAATGGGGCAAGCTTCTGTTTGTTTCATACATTTCCAAGCCACTACAGGATCATGCAGAAAAAGACAATAGTAAGAAATTACCAAATCTTTTTATGGTAGAACAATTTCTAGTTGTCCCACTTTCCTGTTACTAACAATTTTATGTCTGTTGTTATGCTATTTATTGCCATCAGTTATCTCCATGGGACACGCAGTGGGTAGGAGATTGAGTCCTCTGTTTTGTTTCATAATTTAATGGGAAAGCAGATGGTGCTGCAGGGCTCCCCGCCTGCCCACATTGGGAGGAAGGGCACAGAGTCCACATAGCCTCTTGCAGGGCCTGTGCCTTTGTACGTGGCTGTCTAAGCTGTATCAACCACCTTGACACTCTGCCAGCGAACAGAGAAGCACCAAAATAAAGCCAGCTTTGCTGAATGAAAGAGGGAAGCTGGTGTGGTCCAAATGAACAGCAATTTAGACTTTTTGTGTACATAACCCCTGCCACCTTTGTGTTGTCAAGAATAGCAAACAAAGTGCTAATGATAATGAGCAAATCCATCTTGTGTCAGTTCCAGCCCCCTCAAATGCAAATCCTCAGATTAATCTAGCCCAGCGCCAAGAGCTTTGACAGGCATGGATATTAGAATTTATTTTCTCTGCTGATAAATAGCCAAAGCAATGTTCCTGTCCTTGCGTAGCTGGTGGAAATCCCTCTGTAAGTACTTGTCTCTCAGTATTTCCACTGAAAATACCGCAGGATTCCTGCCCAGCCTGAAAAATAGAAGGGTACGAGGAAGGAAAATTGTGTCTTAGGTTTATCTCCTTATAGTTATTTCAAAGACTTTATGGGCACTAATAGCAGGCATGCTGAGAACAAGGAAACCACTCCCTCTGTAGCATTCTTGCGGCTACTGAAATGAAGAAGAATCCTTCATGGTCCTCATGACCTCATGCCAAATCCCAATTGTTAAATTACTGTATGTTGTTAGGCTTCCACTCATGAAAACTTAAAAAAAAAAATAAAAGAGGCTTTACAGTTTTTTCTACATGGCAGGAAGCCTGGACATTTTTGTTTCAGATCCACCATAAATATTTCTTTCAAGTCATCCACATTAAAGATTCATTTCATTAGCAAGCTCGTAGGCACACTCTGGCAGAGAACTTGGCATGTGCCAGCTATGTGGAAATATGGACACAATGGAGACTTCCTTTTTTGACCAATTACTATTCTATCTTATCAAATCACAAATACAGGAGAGGGCTTAGGGACAGTTTGTTCCTGGTCCACAAAAGCTGGAATAAGAGCAGGAAGTTCTCTGGCTGATCAGAAATTCAGTCTTTGAAGCTCTTGGGACATCTGAGACTTTGTAATGTGCATTTGGAGCTGACACTACAACCACTGAAGTCAGGAGGAGATGGTCTGCTCAGTTTACAAGGAATTTGATTACTCCCCATTGCAGGAAAGAGTATAGAAGGAGGGGAGCAAAGCTGGTGACATATTTGTCCTTTACAAATCACTAATAGCCAGACTTTGAAGTGATACACTGTGAAATGTTAGGTACAATCAATATGAGAGAATATAGTGGCAGGGCTCCAAAGCCAACAGAGGAACAAGCACAGCATGCATCTGCCAGTGCTGAAGCTGAAGAAAAATAAGACAATTCAAACGGATACGACGCCTTATCCATATTTAAGTGTCAGCACTGCAGCAGCACCAACACTGAGAATAGTGGCTGAGAGCAGTTGGAAAACTTATTTTCTCTTGACTGCACTTGGTTTTGTACTTCAGCATGCCTTAGTGTGATCTGAGCCCTTTCCTGGAGCAGACTGAGAGCAGGAGTGGAAGAGAGAGATGTTGAAGTATCAGAGTTGTGTACTGTGGGAAGAGATCCAGTGTTAAAAAAGACAGTGGATGAAGGAGATGAAAAATGACAAGTTACCTTCCCTGAGTGCCTGGGAGTATCTTCCTGACCAAAAAGAGGAAACCAAATTCAGAGCAGAGTTTTTTCACTCCACAGAGAGCTGCTAACAAGCTTTAAGCATGGTTCTTCCACAAAGTATTTTATATGTCAGCTGTGAAATATCACAAACACTTGTCAAATGTTTAACAATCCAACCCTGCTATGTTTATACCTTACAAACAATACTTTGCTGGGGGCCTGGTTCCGAGAAGCAATTCTCTGGAGAATGCGGATGGGAGGAAAAGCAGCTTGTCAGAAAAGAAGAAAAATTACTTTTATGGAAGCTCCAGAATTTCTGTGTACTCTGTTCTTCCCCTGATATACAGATGTCACTGCCTGGCAGGTAGAATCAGCAGCAAAAAGTGTTTTCTAAGCATTGCTTAAATGAGGAAATGCTTAATTTTCCAAGTTCAACTGTGGCAACCCACTGCTGGGGAAGTTAATTGGTAAGTCTGGATACACCTAAGGCATGAAGAGCCTGCAATCACCTCCCAGCCTTCAGTGCTCAGCAAACAGCTGTGCTGAGTAAGAAAGGGAAAGTCAACCTACCACAGCTCCATGTCAGTCAGCATCTTTGCAAAGAAATGCTTTGATGCTTGTTTCTTCTCAGTAGCCAGTTGTACCGTATATGGCAAATGTACAAATTTATGCCTCAGAAAGAGGCATCAGAGACACTGTCACCAGGCAATGAACCGCTGGAGAAGCCCTGATTACCTTTAACTGGAAAAATGTCATTCAGGTATTTATGGGCCACGCTATAGCTCCTCAGAGAAATTCTGCATTACTTTTGTTTGCCTTGCTTTGATATGCTCACCTTCTCCTCTGTCACCTTTTCCTCTGCTAGAACTTCCTTTTTTATCCTGATGGTTCCAGTTCAGTTTATGCAGTACAAGGTGTGAATGTATTAGACCAAAGTTTTGGATGACTTAAACCCATCTGAACACTGTCCTTCCACACATCAGGTATGCTCCCACCAGCACATCCCTATCCGTGGTGGAGCCATGCCACAGTCTAATCTCTGAGTAACAAAGGCACAGATGTTTGCAGAGTCATATCCAAAATAAAAACTCATTTCCTAGCTGTAGTGTGTTAACCCCAGTAAGGTCCTAAGACCTCGCAGTGGGATATGGGAGAGAATCAGAAGCGTAAAAGTGAGAAAATGCATGGCCGATTACTGGCATTTTAAAACTATGACAAAAAAGACAAAACAAAACAAAGAAAAACAAATTATGCTAAAGTAATCTTTCACCACTAGCTGACTGATGCCCAGCCAGTTCCCACTCAACAGCAGCCTTTGGGAAACTCCTCACCCTCAGTTACTTTGCTGAACACGATGTTACATAGTAGGTAACATCCCTTTAGGGTCAGCTGTCTGGGCTGTGTCTCCTCCCAGTCTCTTGCCCATCACCAGCTTACTTGGTAGCAGGGCAGTGTGAGAAACAGAGAAGACCTTGGCACTGTGCAAGCACTGTTCAACAACAACTAAACATGGGTGTGTTATCAGTGATGTTTTGGTCAGAGATCCAAAATGTAACAACATATGGGCTGCTGTGAAGAAAATTAATTATCTTAGCTGAGGCCAGTACACCAGCTTATACGGGAACAGTAGCTGGTTACTGCTGTGACCCAGACACCCAAAGCAGTGTACAGTTCCCTTCACTTAAGGGGACTGAAGTGATCAAAAGGCATTTAAGAAAAACTTGTCCTTTCCAATTTTATTTGTTGCTCTAATATAAAAAATGACCTTTTTTTTCTACAGATCTTAAATCCTCACTTATATATTTCAGCCACCAGGACCTCAGCAACACTGTTCTATTTCTTATCATCTTTGAATTGACAGACTGGCGTAAAGGTCCTGCTGACATGCAAGCTCTGCACACTCTGCACAGCCTCATCTGGTTATATTTGGATTGAATGAAGGCACTGCAGTTCCCTGCATTATCCTGTTTACAGTACTTTCCCATCTCTTTCTGAGCTGTAGGATCTAAGAAAAGGAAGGTGGTTACCAGTGCCCTTGGACATTATCCTTAGCAGACTGGGATTAGGGAGCAGCTAGAAATGTCTTCTGGAGCAAACGCTAGAGGCTTCTGCCCTCTGAGGCTCTGAATCTGGGAGAGCAGAGGCTGGGGCTGCTCACATTAACTGTAAAGGTCTGGTCTGAGAGTGGGAAAGAAAAAGGTGTTCACAGCCTAGAAGCAGGAAAAGGAGATTGTATTTCTCAGGGGAGCCTCCTAAAATCCCTTTCCTGGCATTGGAGACTACATGTTTGCAAGATAGGTAACAGCAACGCTCTAGTGTCTGAACAGCTAGCATTGAGAGAGGTAGAGAGCTTCAGAGAAAAGGAGAAAGGTATTGATCCTGGAGGCATTTAAGCTAGGGAAAACAGTACATCTGTACTGAGCCACAAAAGGCCTTTCAGCAGTAACAGTGGAGAAAAAGCAGGGTACCCATGGTGCCTCTGCCTGGTGCTGTCACTGGCCCAGCGGTGCTGGCAGGAGCCACCACCACCAGCGATGGTGGAGATTTGCTCTGTAATAGAGAGCTCCCTGCCTCCCATGAGGCCAGATGCCATTTGTGAACCCTGAGTTACACCACTACTGTGGCAGAAAACTGTAATCCTTCATCTCATGGCATACAATCTCGGCCAAGCCTTCCACTAGGAAAAGCTGCCAGGGAGGGACATGGAGCTTGGGGGGGCTCCATTTCCTGGTAGTGTCCCCTTTTTGAATAAAATTGCGCATCTTGTTTGAGAACAGAATATTTGGTATGTAAGAGCGCGAAGGAGAAAACTGAAGACCAAAGTGCTATATACAATTTTGTGCAAGTTAGTAAAGCCAGATGACTCATAGAAAACTTAATAATCATCTAACTTCAGTTTCAAAACAATATAAAAATGTTTTTAGTCCCATGCCTGCACTTGCTTCCTTCCTTCCACCCCAAAACCTTTACAAAGACCCTGTCTGATGACAAGGTACAGCCCAGCTGCAGGGTACAGTTCCTTTGTGCCAGAGCTCAGGGCCAGAAGCTCTCAGGCAAAGACCATTTTGCAGTTAATACAACAGGCCCCACTGAGAATTCCTTCAGACAGATCAGTTTTGTTCTTTTTGTATTAGGCTACAGGTAAATCTGGAGATGGGATTAACATTTTTTTTTAATCCAATTTTTTGGAATGCAGACATTCGCTGCATGCAGCCAAAATTCACAGAAAATAAGTCATGAGTTTGCATGCCCATCACTACATACTTGTACCAAGTCCAGTACAGAGAGGGATTGGTCGTGACTGGGTTGTCCAAGTATTACCATACTACAGAGAAGAATCGGGAAAGCCAAACCATTGGACTGACCACTTTCAGTGGACTCATTTCTGATTTATACAGGCAATAAAGCTCAGCAAGTATTTAATCTCTGTTTTATCTGGAATGAGACTAGCTCTTAGCTGGACTTCATCAGCTAACCCTCGTCCAGGACCCAGAGTCAGCTTCAAATGATTCAGAGGAGCGAGAACACCAGAGGAGAGGGAGGTAAAAGATCCCAAAAGCCTCTGAATCTCCCCTTAAGTTCTTTGCAGCCTCACATGAATACACACCAGAAGATGCATTTGGTCTCAGTTCCATTTTTTTCAAGTATTTTTTATTTGGAAATGCCAAAAAAAACTCAGCCAGATCATCGGATTTCCTGAATTTGTACCAAATCTCCCAAATTCTTTTAAGTAAAAATCTTTTATTCTGACAATCTCAGAACAAGTGTTCCTATGTTAAGGTTCTAGAAAGCATTTCATCTGAAACTCTGTATTCATTTCTTTCAAAAATAAAGATGTCTTTCACATGTAAAAGGAAATATTTTGAGAGATCTGGCTTTCTTTAATAATCTGGCTGGCTGCAAAAGCCATATATAAGCAAAAACTGGGGTTTGGATCCACCAAAACCGAAATGGCCAGAGCTCCCACAGAAGGGGAGGGGACCCTGCTCCCCCTGGTCTCCATCTGCTCCACCAACTCCATCTTCCCCCTCTCCCCAGCTCCCCAGCTCTAGCACTTGTCTGCCTGCCGAGGAAGCTCATTCAACTACTAAAATGGCCAGAAAAAAAAAGGCAAGAAAAACAGTGCCTTCACCTTTCCCAAAATATTAACAAGATTTTTTTAAATATTTTTTTTGCCAGGAAGTAAGTTGGCTTCTCTCCTGGGCCAAGGGATGCCAGCGGTGGCTGCCGGGGTAGCTGGTGGTGGAGGAAAGGAAAGAGCAGGGAGGGAGGCAGGGAAGGAGGTGCGGAGAGCAAGACGTCCCCCTTTTGGCAGCAGCAATTTGTTAGTTCAGCTAGTTCAGCTCACAGTTGCAACTCTATTCCAAACCCTAAGTGAACTGAAAAAGCTGTTTTTTCATGCAGTTCTGCCTTTCCCTTAACAGATGAAGCTTTCTGTCTTTTATCTTCACATCTGTAACAAAGGAATTGAAATTATCTGATTAGCTGTTAGTGTTTCATTCTTAAAATATAATTTTGTACCCATATCTTATTCCTTATATTTTTTATACATCTAAAAAGGGATCATTCTGAACAACAGTGATGGTGGCTGTATGTAGGCTGTATTCCAAAGCACGAAATAATGTGGAAGTTCAGCTAAGTAAATCTTTAAAACATTTTCTAGAGTATCTGAAAAGCGTCAAAGGGATATTCACATTTGGTCCTTTCTATAAAGACAAATACACATCTATAGCTACACATATGTGTATGCAGATGCTCAGGGTGGTGTGGGCAGCTACACACTGGGAGAGAATATCTCTGTTTCTGGCCTGACCTTTTCAATACCGTGTATGTTAAAGCAGGAAAGGGACTAATTGCTGCAAACCAGAAGCTGTAGTAATTACTCTAATTCAGAAGTTACCAACCTTCAGAAGAGGGAAGTGCAGGAACAGAATCGTGTTTAAAGGCAGCCCATTTTGCTTTGTTCTTCAACACAGCCCCATTCATAATACTGTGGAATTTATGAGTCTACTGAAAGTGAGGTCTCATAATGTGCACAGCATGTTGCCAGTTAACTTGAATGGGCTTCTCCTCTGATTTCTGTCTGATTACTATAATACTGTGTTTGAAAAGGGGCCCTTCCTTCTAAAACATGTGTATTATGACAGAGCATAAAACCAGACCATAAGCTGTCCAGGTAGGTTTGTGTAGCATACCTAAACATCAGTCTTAGAAAATTATAATCTAGTGTCCCTGGAAGTAAGTCAGAGTGATGAATTTCTGTGTTGCTCTGAATGCGTACTTGAGATGGCAATGTTCTTTGTAAGCCTTCCAGTGCTTCCTGGTTCAGCTCAAGAGAAATGCTAGCTCGCTTGTGGGACTGCAGGGCTTTGATGTCTGCCTCCAGATGAAACCAGAAGTGCTGAGGCACGTAGGGAAAAACAAAACCAAGCTTTTACAATCTGCAAGAAAGATGCCTAAGAGTAATTGAAGCACATTCCTATATGCTGGCCACTGTTTTTGTGACAGCATTGTAACTTTAAACAAAAGAACTATAAAGCACAGGAGACAAAATAAGGATCGTAGATATCTTTTTTTAAAAAATTCTTTCTGACACTTAGTTCTCTTGAAGACATACACAAAGCTTCTGATCTCAGTGGTACAGGATTTGACTCCAAAAGTTCAAGCCACAAACAATGAAGCTATTACTCCTATGATTCATCTGACCCTCCAGAAGAAAAATAGCACTCTGTTCCTATACCTGCAGCACTTTACTGTACTTAATTATGAATTGACATGTAGTACTGGAAAATCCAACAAGTTTTATATGCAGATGAGCTTCATAGCACTAACATATTGAAAGCACTGAGCTGTAAAAGTTATTTTTAAACTCATTTATACAACCCTGTATGTGTTGGTCTTTATTTGTTTGAAAGCTGTAAAGCTTTGTATGCTCTTTTCAATTGATTTCTCAATATTAATTCCAATTACAACATCTTGTATTAATCCACATATATAAGTATGCAAAACTCTAATTTGAAAAACGTATTTGTTCTCAATAGCCTTTCATTGCACTCTACCCAGTACTGGAACGATTCTTCTTGTAGTTAGAGCTTTTCAAAGCCTTCATGACATAATAGCACCAACATTTTGAACTTCTTATGCAAATACACTGACATTTTATCAGAAACTCTCAGAAAAAGCTAAAAAAGAGACATTTATTAGTAAAAGATTTTTTTCTGCTTGACAGCTATGAAATGGGATTTCTCTCTCTTTTTTATGTCGCTGAGGGCAAACTCAAGTCCCCACTGTGGTAAAAATCCTATGGTTGCTTAATAACCTGTATGACATACATTGGTCTCCATTTTTAGAGAAGAAACACAAAGAGACGGCTTCATTTGAGAAGTCCTACCTTCCTCTCACCATGAGATTAGTCCTGAAAGGGACATATCAGAGCTCTGGGGCTTAGCACAGATTGGAGTCACCGACTTGGGAACTATGAGTGGCATGGCCATCTGCTGCTTCCCACTGTGTCCTGGGTGCAGCACTGCAGTCAGGCCAGCCGCTTCCTGCAGCAGGATGCCCTTTGCTTACTTGGAAAAAAATCTCCTTTTTCCCCTCACTTCTAGCTGCTGGAGCTGCAAGCAAGGCATCCCACTGTAAGACATCTCCAGTCAGTGATTGTGATTCCCAGAAGCTTCACAGCTTTGCCCATGGCTGATTTACCACTACTCTCCCCAGAGAATGTCACTGAGGCCTGAGGAGACCCATCTTGCCTTTCTCTGCTACAGCCCTGTCAGAGAAACAGTATTTCGCTAATAAAAGTTTGACTAAGATCACCCCTTCTCCTGTTAACCATGTCTCCAGGGCAAGATGAGGACTGTGTCTGTCCCTCCTCCACAGGACACCTTGCACTCTGCCCTCACTTTGAGACAGCTGAAGGAGGACCAGGTGTACTAATGTGGTACCAAGCCTTGTGTCTCATAAGTGCATTAGCATGGTGACACACCTAGGGGATAAACCACACATGTCCTCACCACACAGTTCTCTACATACCTCTCACTGGACTTTTTTTTTTTCTTTTTTTTCTGGTTTTTTCCTGGTTTTTTTTTCTGTGTTTTTTTTGTTTTGTTTTGTTGGGGTTTTTGTTGTTATTTTTTTAATTACAAGCTCTCATACTCCTGGTAAATTCCAGTTTTCCATAAACCATGATCTATTTAAACAACATTTTTCCTAGAGGTATTTCAGATTTGAATAGTTGAGGATGGCAAGAGAATCTGATGTGACGTGCAGCAAATCCTTTGACAACTCAGTCTCAAAGAGCCGGCATTTGAAAGAAATCCACAAATCCACTAGACCTAGAGGCCTTTAGGAACCTAAAGAAACAGATGTGTTAGGAAATAGGACATGGATACTTTAAAATATTACCCAAGTTTCAGGCCCGGGTCTTGCTTATTTAGTGTACTATGCTATAGCTATAGCTCAGACTTATCAAATCTTGGTGGAAAATCACTTATCTTTGCATCAATTTCAAAGCAGTTTAGGAGTATAACTCCTCCTTATCACTTGCCTACATCTGCAAATAGACCAGCAGAATTAGAGCAGCATAATAAATGACTACAGCTATGTCAATGTAACTTCCCATAGGGAACCTATGGTGGAATTAAGTGACTTTATTTGCCATTTAATAAATTCTTTTCCATACAAAAAGATTCAGTTTCTGTCAAGAAACCTGTATATTAAAAAATCTTTGACCAGTTTCCCTTTTGAGATGGTTTACACAGTGGGCCTTTTAAAAACACGTTTATTCAAATGGTCAAGATATTCAGGTCCACAGAAATAATAGTCACTTCATTTGGAATAACGTATATACTTAATATTACTTTAGAGCTTTTTATTTAGTCTCTTGACTACTTTTCCAGGAAAAAAGAAAATGTTAGAAACCCTAATATAAGTTCTTTCATAAAACTGAAGATCATACCTTTTTCCCCCTAAGCATTATAAACCTGGCATTTTTGCTTTTCTTTACTGCATGTCAGAGTGACTGTAATGACAGAAGTGTGATGATTATATTACTAAATGAAAGTAATTTACTTCAGCATTGTCACTATCACTTTAAACTATATATACATATTTGTCTGCTTAATTATTGTTCTTTATAACTTTTCTATCACAGGTATGCAAAAATCCAAACTCTACTCATAGCAGTGACAGAAATTAATTGGGTTTTTTTTCTCGATTATTTTTGTACATATCAGTCTGCATTTAAACCAGCATTCCCTATGCTCTGTATTATATTCCAGGGGTATATATTTGTGATTAAACTGATAAAGAGTATCTAAAAACCACAAACAGCTGCTAGTTTTTTCCAGCACCTCATTATTACACTTTTCAGTATGCTTAATCTTTCCTCTGTTTCGTGCAAGCAAAATTCACCCTCAGCAGAAGAAAAGTGCATGGCTAAGGTATGCCTTAAATCCCAATTAGACTCAGACCCTGCACCACATAACTTTAGAAGAAATTCAGATATGTACATTTCTCTGATCTCTATGTCTTAGTTTCAGCTGATAAATGAAGAATGTTGGGGAATATTTTACTTTTGCCCTGCCCTATCTTGACATGGTGATATAAATTAATGTGAGTGGAGCTGCTTGTTCTGCCAGCAGTCAGTTGCTTCCCATATTCGATCTACCTTAGTTAAAGCTAAGATAAATACACAATTTATGAGACTATACACACAGACATGGTTAAAACAATGTTATAAATCAGCCACTGAAAATCCAAGCAAAACCAGAATAAACGTGCAGCAATGCTAAAACATGAATATGTGTGGGATACATCAGAAAAACATGAAACTTATTATTAACAGCCCTTAAATAATGCCTTAATAGAGCAAAGCATTGACGGCATTTTCTGAGATCTATGTAATATACAGGAAGCCTAAAGAGATTTCAAGTGAAAATAAAGTTCATACCATCCTTTCATTATTATTTCTTTCCTTCCTCTGAGTAGATAAAACAGATCATGTTTTTAGAATTAAAATTTAAAAATCTGACCATAATGATCTTAAATGTGTTATTTATTAATATGTGAGGCTCTGTGTGGATTTTGTCTCTGGAAATGTTCTTTTCAGATCTGGAAGGAAGTTCTGTCTTCCAGCTCCCTGCAGCACTTCTTGGGAGGCATGAGCTTTTACTTGTCCTAGCAAGCTGGATGGTATTTATCCATTCCTGTTCCAGCTAGTTTGTGCCACCCTTGATGAACTGCAACGACTGTGAGAAAGACAAAGCAGCACCGATAAGCAAGGCACAGGACTAAGCTGATAGTGGTTTAGTCTGCTTATGCACAGACTTATCTAGGAGTGCTTTTATTCCTCCACATGGACATCTGCCAGGACTCAGCCCTGATTTGGGGGTTTTCAGCACACAGAATCAAACTAGTCCAAAGGACTGTGTAGGAATAATTGCACTGCCATATCTTTCATGTTTGTGGAAGCAAAAAGGCCAGATGAAGCCAACTTCTGATTCATCTCAGTGCCAGGATCTCTCAAAGCCTCACCCTTTTGCTCACACAATTCTGGCTAGTGATTCATTAAAGTTAATATTATTAATCCTCATAAACAGATTTTGGGAATGCTGACAACTTTCTTCTGGAATGCTGGTTTGTCAACAGTCTCTTTTCCATTCCCTA